>NW_026057577.1:39427544-39727544 GCF_023721935.1 Panthera uncia | reverse complement strand
CTTTCGGCTCAGGTCATGGTCTCACGGTTTATGAGTTCGAGCCTCACATCGGGCTCTGTGCTGATGGTGAAGAGTCTGCTTGGGATTCTCTCTCTCCCTCTCTCTCTGCCCCTCCCCTGCTTGTGCCCTCTCTCTCAAAATTAAAAAAAAAAATAGAATTACCATATGATCCAGTAATTCCACTACTAGGTATTTACCCAAAGAAAACAAAAACACTAATTCAAAAATATATATGCATCACAATGTGTATGGGAGCATTATTTACAATAGCCAAGATATGAAAGAACTCAAGGATCCATCAATAGATGAATAGATAAAGAAGATGTGGTATATATATATATATATGTGTATATATATATATATATACACACACACACATATCTATATGTATGTACATATAGATATGTATATATACATATGTGTGTATATATATACATATGTGTGTATATATATACACACAAATGAATAAATAAATAAATAAAATATATATACATATACATACAATGGAATATTACTCAGCTGTAAAAAGAATGACATTTTGGGGCACCTGGGTGGCTCAGTTGGTTAAGCATCTGACTCTTGATCTCAGCTCGGATCATGATCTCACTGTTCATGAGTTTGAGGCCCACGTTGGGCTCTGCACTGACAGCCGGAGCCTGCTTGGGATTCTGTCTCTCTCTCTCTCTCTGCTGCTCTCCCACTCTCTTGTGCTCTCTTCTCAAAATAAAGAAACAAACTTAAAAAAAAATGTCATTTTGCCATTTGAAACAACAGAGATGTAGCACAAAAGTATAATGCTAAGTGAAGTAAGTCAGAGAAAGGGAAATACCATATGATTTCAGTCATATGTGGAATTTAAGAAACAAATGAACAAAGGAAAAAGTGACAAACCAAGAAACAGATTCTTAACTACAGAGAACAAACTGATGGTTACCAGAGGGAGGTGGGTGGGGGGCATGGTTGTGATAGGTGATGGGGATTAAGAGTACGTTTATCATGACGAGCACTGTGTAATGTATAGAATTGTTGGATCATTATATTGTACATCTGAAACTCTTATATGTATGTTAATTATACTTATATTACAAAAATAAACATTAACAAAGGTAAAGATTAAAAATATAATAAAATTACACATATTATGGTATGTTTCCCCTCAGCCAAAAGATCCCTTGTACAATCATTTCCAACTATTCTGTGACTTGGTCTGGCATCTGGGGTCACTCAGGATACATTCTATTCTTCCTCTACAAGATGGTCTTTTAAATATTTCCCTTAAGTCCTTTTTACTGTTTTTTTTTTGTTTGTTTCTTGACTAAGTTAATTTCATTCTTTTAAGTATCTTATTTATTATGTGTTTTTAAATGTTTATTTATTTGTTTTGAGAGAGCAAGAGAATGTGCGAGCAGGGAAGGGGCAGAGAGAGGAGACAAAGAATCCCAAGCTGGTTCTGTGCCATTAGCTCAGGGCCTGACATGGGGCTCAAAGTCACGCATTGTGAGATCATGACCTGAGCTGAAACCAAGAGTTGGACACTTAAACCGATTGAGCCACCCAGGAGCCCCTTTATTATGGTTTTAAGATCTTTGAGGAATCTGACCCAAATCTTAGGGCACATGAAATATCAATAGCATATTTTTGAGTGTATCAAATCCAACGAAGAGCTTCTGAAGGAATAAAGGTTTAATTTAGAAAGCGTTACACTAGGAACGTCATAAATTCTCAATTTAGACAGTTTCTCATTTAGTATGTGCTTTCAGTGTTTGGCATATATATCTTGCTAGAGGAACAATATCGTGAATGTAAAATTTAATTATTTGAAATAACATGCAAAGTGAAAACAAATATCTTAGAGCAGGTCTTTTGCTGAGTGCTCTACTGTTGGTTAAGGGTTTGGAAGTGCAGAAGGTTAGAGAGTTCTGAGTCAATGGGGAAATGTTGACTTTACATCCAGGCCAGGTTATTAGCACCATTGCCTTTCCACACCCTACGTCTTGCCAGTTGGAGTTTGTACTGCCTTGATCTTCAGAACTTCCTTTTACTCTCTCCCTTAGGCTCTATAGTAACTGGTGGCAGTAAGTAGGTGGCTCTGTGCGATCACAATGGTGTTGGCAAACTACCATTGTTACAGCAATTGTAATCCAATCAGAACATTGTCCCAGCATCACTGGAAAACCTGAGAAAGGGATAATGGAAACTGTTTGACTATTTTATGTCAAGCATTTGTTTAATGACTGATTAGAAATCAAGCAGCATCAGGAGTAGTGCAGATACAGTGAGGTCTTTCGCATTGACAGTAAATGTGTGTCTTCATGTGGTCCTCAGAAGTCATGTGGGGGTGTTTCTACAACAAGGGCCTGCATAGCTGAGGAGATGTTCAAAATTATGATATATAGTCAGCTCTAGGCCAAATTGTTCATTAAAGTAGTTAATAGATCTTACCTGGGGTAGAGCACCCTTGGGGACATCAAACAGAAGCACACTGTGCCAGGTAATGTCTTGGGCAGCTTTGTGCTGACTATAGATACTGGAGAAGCCAGTCGATTTTAGGAACATTATTTGTTATCAGTAGTTCTCAACTGGAGGTGATTTTGCTCCCCAAGGGACATTTGGCAATGTCTGATTCTTGACTATCACAACCTAGTGAGAGGGTATCTAGTAGATGGAGGCTGGGATACTGCTAAATGTCCTATAAAGGACAGAACAGCCCCCCACAATAATGAATTATCTACTACCAAATGCCAGTGGTGCTGAAAGTGGGAAACCCTGCTTTATACTGAATTGTTCTAATTAGAATACCTAAAAATCCATGATTCATTGACTGACAATGCCTATTATGTGGCATGATATCTGGGCAGAAAACCAAAATCTCAAAATGATGCCTGTGAGAGAGACTTCTGTGTGAATTATGGTGATCCCACAATTGTTTTATATGTAAGATTAAATATATTATCATGAAGGAGAAAAAAAGGAATCATCTCTGCTTTAACTGTTTGCTAAAATGTTTCTAGGAAATTTCTGCAAGTACTTTTCTTTATACTTGTAGTAATTTTCTCATCTGTTTTTGACTGAAGTTGGATGTAAGAATGTCGGAAGTGCTTTTTGTATACTGGTCCAAAGAAACAGCAATCCGATTTTTGTGTTCGTGGAAACTGAGGTATGTTATTTAAGATCCCAGTGATTTGGTGTTCCCATTTCTAATAGGTGAAGGTGTTAATGGAAAAAGACCTTTAGGATGATTAGTTCAATCTCAACATATTACAGAGGAGGAAAATTAAGACGCAGAGAAAATCTCAGTAACAGACTGAAAGAGCACCTCCAGGTTAAATGCTGAGAGGCATCTTTTGAAAGAAATCTTTCTTGAAAAAGTAGCCTTAACATACAATCAACTTTATCATCTTGGGGAGGTCTTTCAGTTTCACAACGTACCAGAAATATCATGACATTTCAGTTCTTGCAGGCTTTGATGATCTCACTGGCCTTTTAGTTGGTTTGTGGGCTAAAAAGATTTTTAGGCTAGAAGAGTAAAGAAGATTTTATTCTAGCTGAGTAATACCTGCCCTATGGAGTTGTTGGGGAGATTAGAAATAATACATGTAAAATGCTCAGCACTGTATTCACTACATGCTGGTTAGGTAATAAAAAATAGCAATTGTAGTGTTGGTTTTGATAATGTGGAAACTTTGAACTTGCTGGTGAATTACTGGTTTAACACTATGTCATGCATAACATCTGAGATGTGCATATATGTTTCTAAAGAAGTATTTATTTGTTTTCAGAAATGCCTAAACCAGCTATTTTTGACCCAGAAGGTGGCTCAGTGGGTTAGTGGGAAAATGCAGCTCTGTGAGAAATCCCAATGTGTTTGGAAAGGTATGGGGCAAAGATTTTGTTTGTCCTTCTTTCCTACCCTTCTCTCTCCCTGCCTTCTTCATTTCTTTTTTATATTTATTAGACTAATAAACATAATTATAAAATTCAGATAATTCTCTCTCCCTGCCTTCTTCATTTCTTCCTTATTCTTCTTTATCCATTCATCATTTGGTGGACATTTGGGTTCTTGCCACGGTTTGGCTCTTGTTGATAATGTTTACAACTATTTTCTAAGTAATATTTGTAAACTGCTCTTTTTTGAGATTTTAGACTTTATCATAACTTTCTAGCAGAGTAGATAACAACTTAGTTCTCCTGCCTCATTCACCTCCTTCAATCTACTTATATCACACTTCTAAAAAGTAAACAACCCCTCACACAGTTGAAAATCTGTATATAACTTTTGACTCCCCCCAAACTTAATTGCTAATGGCCTATGGTTGACTGGAGGCCTTAATAATTTGGACAGGTGATTCACACATCTTTTGTATGCCATATGTATTGCATACTATATTCATACAAGTATGCTAGAGAAAAGAATGTTATTAGGAAAGTTATAAGGGAAAGAAAATACATTTATATTACTGTATGGTATTTATAAAAAACAATCAGCATATAAGTGGACCATAGCAGTTCAAACCCATGTTGTTCAAAGGCCAATTGTATTCATTTCAGGTATAAAACATAATAATGTGATATTTGTATATATTGTATATATTGTTAAATGATCACCACAGTAATTCCAGTTAACATTCATCACCATGCATAGTTACAGAATTTTTTTCTTGTGATAAAAACTCTTAAGGTCTACTCTCTTAGTAATTTTCAAATATGTAATCCAGTATTATTAACTGTAATTGCCATGCTCTACATTACATCCCTATGACTCTTATTTTGCAACTGAAAGTTTGTTAAAAAACAACCTGTTTTTTAAAAAACCTTTATTGGCGGTGCTTGAGTGTTTCCAGCAACCTTGCAGTTTTACTCACAACTGTAGCTCTTCATGGCTAACACCAAGGCTGGGAGTACTAATCTACTTCTTGGTTTAGCACTGTGAAGCTCTTACGCTTTTATCCAAAGGCATGTGGTCATAGAGACCACAAATTACTTGGGTGGTCTCAACACCTATTCATTTATGTCATTTTTAGTTTGATCACAAGCCAAGTGGTTGTACAGATGAAAAGACAGTGGCCTGTGGCTTATACTTAGTTGGGTCTTTGGATGAGAATTAAAACTGAGCCCAAGATATGACCCTGACCTCAGATATTCACGGGTAAAACTAGCCAGAAATAACTGCATGCTCTGGTACAGAACCAGTGAGACAAAGAGCTGAAATAAATGAACCCACAAATGTTTACTGACAAAAACTCAGAGTAGTGCTTATGTCTATCAGGTAATTGTTGATGTGACAGACAAATGGATATGCAAAAATTACTTTGATTTAAAAATTTTAACATTTATTTATTTTTTCTTTTTTTAAAAAAAATTTTTAAATGTTTATTTATTTTTGAGACAGAGAGAGACAGAGCATGAACGGGGGAGGGTCAGAGAGAGAGGGAGACACAGAATCTGAAACAGGCTCCAGGCTCTGAGCTGCCAGCACAGAGCCCAACGCGGGGCTCGAACTCACGGACAGTGAGATCATGACCTGAGCCGAAGTTGGATGCTTAACTGACTGAGCCACCCAGGTGCCCCAACATTTATTTATTTTTGAGAGACAGAGAGAGACAGAGCATGAGCAGGGGAAGAGCAGAGACAGACACACACATGCGTGCACACACACACACACACACACACAGAGTCCAAAGCAGGTTACAGGCTCTGAGCTGTCAGCACAGAGACCCATGCAGGTCTCGAACCACGAACTGCAAGATCACGACCTGAGCCGAAGTCTGACACTTAACCAACTGGGCCACCCAGGCACCCCCAAACTACTTTGATTTTAAAAACTCAAGTGACACGGGGGCACCTGGGTGGCTCAGTCGGCTAAGCGCCCGACTTCAGCTCAGGTCACGATCTCACAGTTCGTGGGTTCGAGCCCCGTGTCGGGCTCTATGCTGACAGCTCAGAGCCTGGAGCCTGTTTCAGATTCTGTGTCTCCCTCTCTCTCTGACCCTCCCCCGTTCATGCTCTATCTCTCTCTGTCTCAAAAATAAATAAACGTTAAAAAAAAATTTTAAAAACTCAAGTGACAGAATAAATATTCATAGTATGATATAAGGTTTCTGTGTGCTTTCCACAAGGTCTGTTGTCACATTTGGGTCTGGCACTCAGGCTTTTTATTAAAAAATGCCATGAAATGTTTTTTAAATATAATTTATTGTCAAATTGGCTTAGAGACAATACCCAGTGCTCATCCCAAACCATGAAATATTTTTAAAATTTTTGTTTCAATGAATACTGAAGTCTTCCTTTTTTCCCTTTCCTTCTCCTGCAACTTGTAATTCAGTTTTATCAGGAGGACTACTTTCTTTCTTACTCTGTTATCTCTTAATCCCTGCAAGGATAAATATTATGTTCCTGAGATCATAAAGATATGTAGATGTGTTTGTTTCTTGTAGGCTGCAGAGATGGAGTCAGAGATGAATCCTTCCATCTTAAAAGATTCAGTGGTATAAACTATTCCATACTGCAACCAGAGGTGAAATTTCATCTTACTGGTCTTCGAAATGACTATTGTAAGTTATTTTTAGATCATTAATTAAAAAGTAGAAGTGACACATTGTATCCAATGTGGTGGCATGAACTTGAAATTTGATTTTGGAAGAACCTGATGGTCCTTGTGCCTCATGTCCCAAAGCTGTACCATCCAAATACCGTTAATATAGTTTGCCTTTTCCTTGTACAAATTTCATGTTTGGAATGGGTACTGTTGGTGTTGGGAGGGCATGAGCAATATACATATTTTTTACTGTATTAAAATGAACTGAGAAAATAGTGGCCTATTCTTATGCATATATTTTAAACATAGATAATCCAATCAGTCAACAGCCACATGGGGTCTTCTCGTCATGTGCCTACTTTATAATCTATTTGGGAAGACAGGACTAACTCACATGGAACTTCTAGCAACATGCCAGTGTAGAATATAAATAATGAATTGTGGGATGAAAGGAGCTAGTTCAGTGATCTTTGGATCTTTGTCTAGAAAGACTTTGTGGAGATAATCACACGTGAGCTGGGTCTTGAAAAATGGGTAGGACTTGGAGGGGTGGAGGAGAGAAGATAGAACATTTTTCAGCAATGTTGTTAGTTGGTAGTTAATGGCAATGAAGAGGATACACTGGGGACTGGTGAACAGGTAGGTAGATGCAAATTTTGTAATCACATAGGTCCCCTCCACCCTCCTCCCCCACTTTTTTTTGGGTTGCTGTAGTTGTTCTGCATTTTATGTCTACGAACATTGAAAACTCTACTATTGCTATAAATTTTACTCTAAAAGTCCATACATATTTGTATTTTAAATAAAAGAGGGGACAATGGTCTTTATATTTACCCAGTATTTACCAATTCTACTCTTCTCTTTCATTCCTGAAGATCCAAATTTCCATCTCATATGATTTCCCTTCAGCCTGAAAAGCTTCTGTTAGCAATTGTTTCAGATCCGGTTAGTTGGCAAAGGCTTCTCTTATACTCCATTTTATGATATTTTTGCTGCATATAGAATTCTGGGTTGCCAGATTTTTTTCTTTAAGCATTTAAAATATATTATACTGACTTCTGGCCTCCATGGTTTCTGGTGAGAGGTCTAAGGCCATTTGAAACTTTGTTCTCTTGTTTCCAGGACCTGACTCCACTTACACATGTGAGAATCTTTGAATATTATTCCACAGGACCCTGAGGTTTTGTTCATTTCTTTTTTCAATTTCTTTTCCTATATGTTCTTCAGACTGGATAATTTCTGTTGATTTATATTCAAATTCAGTGACTCTTCCCTCTGTCATTTCCATTCTGCTATTGAGCCCATCCAGAAGATTTTTCAGATATTGTATTTTTCAGTTTCAAAATGTCTATTTTATTGTATTTATGGCTTCTATTTTACTTTTATAGTTTCTATTTTTCTATTCCTCTGCTTCTATTTTCTATGTTTTCATTCATTTCAAGTAGGTTTTTCTTTGCCTCATGGAGAATAATCTATTCTATTCTGCTCGTATATTCTATTATAGCTGCTTTAGCATCTTTATCTGATAATTCCTATAACTGTCATTTTAGGTTTCTCATCTATTGATTATATTTTCCTTTTATATATGCCCAGTGATCTTAAATTGTGTCCTGGACATTGTGGATTATATGTGGTATTAACTCTGGGTCCTGCAGAGAATGTTGTCATTTTTGTCTTAGTTAGGTTTATTGGTCTTGCCTTTTGTGGGTGGCCTTTTAAGTCTCAGATCAGTTTCTTCAGCCTTGATTATGATGGTTTGGGTCTATCCCTTACATATAGGGATCAGAATCCAGGCTGAGACCTAAATGGAGGCTTCAAATCCCAGTTCAGCTCTAAAAGTCTTTGCTAAGCTGATTTGAGTTTTCCCTGTCCTGACACAAATTCTGGGATAGGCTGAGATGTGTGTGGGTTCCTACTTTCACCATTAGAGGGTACCTTTCTGTGTCTCTCTCCCCTCTAGGACTTCTCTACACACTTTGGCCACTTCAGGCTTCTTTCCCTGGCTCCTCTAACCAGAGATACAGTGATTTTTCTATTGGAGTTTGGGCTGCTGGTGCTACTCCATGACTGGGGCCCATCCTCTGGCAAAACCACGTGAGAAAAAAAGTGAGAAACTCACCCCTCAGCAGGTTGCTTCTTCAAGTTTTGACTCCCTTACTTAGTTTCACTGCTTTTGCTTATTATCCAGTTCTCAATGGGTTTTTTTTTTAAATTTTGTTCAGAGTTTATGGTTGTCATCATTGGGAGAGGTAGGTTATAGGTGGCTTAGGTCACTATAGTGAAACTGGCGTGCTTCACAGTTTTGTACTGATATGTATCAATCAGGATAAGAGTTTTTGTCTTATAAGAAATAAGAAAGGGTCATATGTCAACTACTTCAATTAAAAATAAATAAGGTAGGATACATTAAAATTTTTTAATGTTTATTTATTTTTTGAGAGAGAGAGAGAGAGACAGCATGAGCAGGGAAGGGAGCAGAGAGAGAGGGAGACACAGAATCTGAAGCAGGCTCCAGGCTCTGACCTGTCAGCACAGAGCCTGACATGGGACTTGAACCCATGAACCACAAGATCATGACCTGAGCCGAAGTTGGAGGCTTAACTGACTAAACCACACAGGCACCCCTTGGTAGGATACATTTTAGAATGTGGTCATACAAATATGGTTTCTTTTGGCAGTTAAAGAGTTCTTAGAGTATAAGCTGGAGAATGCTGCTAGGAACTTTCAGGTATCATATATAAGTCAGTGACCATTTCTTCTAGATATACGTAGTTGGGTGGTATTTTGGTTAGAAATGATGGTGGCATCTATCATATGGATATTGTAGGTTCAAGGATGTCTCCATAAGAGTTATGTGCCTTCCCCTTATGTTTATTGCAATATTATTTACAATAACCAAATTATGGAAGCAGCCCAAGTGTCCATCAATAGATGATGGATAAAAAGATGTGATACACACACACACACACACACACACATACATGTATATATATATATATATATATATATATATATATATACATATCTATATACATATGATGAAATATTATTTAGCCATAAAAAAGAATGATATCTTGCCATTTACAACAGCATGGATGGATATAATTTTTTTTTTTGATGGATATAACTTTAAGTGAAATAAGTCAGTCAGAGAAAGACAAATACCATATGATTTCACTCATATGTGGAATTTAAGAAACAAAACAGATGAACAAAAGAAAAAAGAGACAAAGCAAAACCAGACTTTTAACTATAGAGAAGAAACTGATCATTACCAGAGGGGAGGTGGGTTGGGGGGTGGGTGAAATAGGTGAAGGTGGTTAAGAGTACACTTACTGGGGCGCCTGTGTGGCTCAATCAGTTAAGCGTCCGACTTTGGTTCAGGTTGTGATCTCATGGCTTTTGAGTTTGAGCCCCGCGTTGTGCTATGTGCTGCTAGCTCAGAGCCTGGAGCCTGCTTCAGATACTGTGTCTCCCTCTCTCTCTGCCTCTCCTCTGCCCATGCTCTGTCTCTGTCTCTCTCTCAAAAAATAAATTAACATTAAAAAAAAAAGAGTACGCTTACTGTTATGAGTACTGAGTAATGTGTAGAAAGGTTGAATCACTATATTGTACACCTGAAACTAATATAGCACTGTATGTTAACTACATTAGAATTAAAACAAAAACAAAAACAGAACGAAGGGCCAGATAATTTCAATGAAAAAAATTTGTGGACTTTTAATTTTTAGTGATTTGTTAGAGAAGGTACATGGGTGGTAATAATGGTAGATGAAACTTGGAAGTTCTCTAAATGACTCTAAATAAATATATTTGATGTAAATAGTAAGCATTATTACTTCTTTGTGAATCTTGACACAAAGTTGTAGTTTTTATTTTTGAACATCTAATGATCTGCTTGCATGGGTGATTCTATTTTCCAACTGACTATGGGAAAGGTATTAAAGTTGTTCATCTACCTATAAAAAAGTTGTTTATTTGAAAATTACTTTTATTTGGTTGAATAATTACCCTAATATGAACATCTTTTCTTGTAGATCTCAATATTCTAGATTGGAATTTTCAAAATCTTGTTGCTATAGCCCTTGGATCCTCTGTGTACATCTGGAATGGGGAAAGCCACAATAAGATTGAAAATATAGACTTCACTCTCAATTGTAACTATGTATCTTCTGTGTCCTGGATAAAAGAGGGAAACTGCCTGGCAGTTGGCACCAGCGAGGGAGAAGTACAAGTAATGGATGGTTTTTTTCTCCAAATGTGCTCTGTGTAATTGCTAGATGTCTAAAATTGACATTTAATAGTAAGTTAATACACAAGAGAAATTATATTAGTTGTGTCATTTGAAACTATGGAGAGTGAGTTGCCTAGGTGGCTCAGTTGGCTAAGTATTGGACTCTTGATTTTGGCTCAAGTCATGATCTCATGGCTCATGAGATCGAGCCCCACGTGGGGCTCTCTGCTGACAGCACGGAGCCTGTTTGGGATTCTCTCTCTCTCTGCCCATCCCTCACACACACACACACACACACACACAGACAGACACACAGACACACACTCTTTCTCTCTCAAAATAAATGCAAAACAACAAACTACGGAGAGTGAGAGTATACACCATTCTGATTCTTTTCCGAATGTCATTTAATGAGGACTTAAGGATACTCTAGATCATGACCTGAACTGTAATCAACAGTCAGATGCTTAACCACCCAGGCAACTCTATATTTACCTTTTTTAAAGTCTTTTCTCTGTTTTTTTCAAATTAAAGTTGGGTTTGTAGACACCCCAGTGTTACGACTTTGGAGAGATGAAGATAACCTTCAGCTTTTCTTTTCCACCTCAAGCCATGATCAGGAGTAGAGTTACTTAAAATAAATGAATTTTTTCTCTGATAGCCTCTCTGAAGTGTGAATTTACCAGTTTTAATCTATTTACTTTCTCATGTATTATTATTATTATTAGCAATAGTGTAAACAATATTGCTCATGTGTTCAATGACTTTGGAGGGCCATAGATGGCACTCGCTACTTTCTCACCTCTGCGGTGATATTGGATGCTATGAAGGGTATGTCATGATTTCTTCTTATAACAAAGTTCTCTTTCTCATATGGGTCAGAATATCATTTATAGTGGCAGAAAAGGAGTTTCTTAGCCTGTCGGTGGATTTCCAGATATGAAATTCCCACAATTTAGAAGAAACTATAAGTATGAAAGCCATTTTCAACATGTGGCTTCCCACTGAATTCACCTGGGGAAGTTTAAAATAAATACCATATCCACAGACTCTACCTCCCTCATTAAATCAGAATGGCTAGCATCCATAGCATGCTCCCTAGGTAATGGAATATACAGGCAGTGTGGAGAAATGCTGCCCAACGTTAAAGGTGCTCACTGAGCTTTCCTTTAGTACAAGGACTGGCTATATCAACATTAATTGGCTGTCAGGCCTTTGAGAATATAGTGGGCTGTGAAAATTTTAATGCTATATACTCTCCTTATTAATTTTTTTAATTAATTTTTTTTTTAAGCTATGGGATGTGGTAACTAAAAAGCGGCTGAGAAATATGCTTGGTCATTTGTCAGTGGTTGGGGCTTTGAGCTGGAATCACTATATTCTTAGCAGGTAAGAAGCATCTTATTGCAACCAATTAGATTTATATCATCAAAGGATTATGGGGGCTGAGTGAACAGAACTATAATATTTGAAACCAAAACCAAAACAAACCAAAACAAAGTAGGCTATTAGTTAGCAGTTATGACTCTACCCTCTCAGATATTCTGATCTTCTGGTGATGTGAGTGGTCCAGTGGCCACAGGTACCATGGTGGCTATGCACCTACGCCATGTGCTAGTACTGGAAAGTGAGGCTCAGGATTCAGTAAATTGTTCAGACAAAATGTAAAACTGTTTAAGCAAAAAGTTTCTCTGTACCAAGTAATACCTACTAGAGGGATATTTTGTTGAAATCAAGTATTTATTCCTATCAGGATCAAGACTTTGGAATATGTTAAGCTTTCTGAGGTACATTTCCAATTCATAGACCCACAGACGTCAGAACTGGATGGAACCTCATAGAGTAGCCAGTTGTGTGGTTCTCAAACTTGAGCATGCATCAGCACTACCTGAAGGGCTTCTTAAAACACAGATTGCTGGCCTCGGGGAATTTGATACAGTAGTGCTGAAGGTGCACTGATAATTTGCATTTCTAATTTTCAAAGACATGCTGATGCTTTATCATTTTTGAGAACTACTGGTTTAGTCGGACTACTTTTTAACCAGAAAAGTTAGGTGACTTGTCCCAGTGATCCTAAATCATTGATCTGAATACATATTGCTTTTAATAATTGCCATTCATCTTTATACTGTAGCTTTTTTTAAATGTTTATTTATTTTTGAGAGGAGGGTGGTGGTAGGGAGGGGTAGAGAGAGAGGGAGACAGAGGATCCAAAGTGGGCTCTGTGCTGATAGCAGAGAGCCCAATGCTGGGCTCAAACTCACGAATCGTGAGCCAAAAGTCAGATGCTTAACCGACTGAGCCAGCCAAGTGCCCCTATACGGTAGTTCTTAAGATAGGTTTAAATTAAATAAATTCCAAAGCCTTTTTATAATTTCTTTAAGTGGCTAAGATATAAATTTGAGATTTTAATACCTTGTGATTATAAGCCCAACCTAAAAACACTTAAAATACCATATAAAGGGCTAATCATTTACTGTGAGAGATTGTAGTGAGGTCAGTTCTATATTTGAATTCCTTTCATGGGCTGCATTGTTTAAGTTTAATTTTATTATCCATGAGGAAAATGAACAGATCCTTTTCTTATAATGATAGCAATGAACATTTTTGGAGTACTGTGTGCCAGGCATTGTGCTATACTGTTTATGCGTGTAATTTTGTCTTAATCCCTGCAACAACGCTATAAAGTGTTTTCTAATCCACCTCCCCCCACCCCCAACCTTTTCTTAATGAAGAAACTAAGACACTAGCCTGAGGTCACATGGTTAGTAAAGGGGGCAGAGTCAGGCTTTGAACCCAGGTTGTCTGGCCACAGAGCCCATATTGTTTATCAGAATGCTATTCAGTGTGGTGCCTGAATGGTTTTTAAATATGATACTGGATTTTGAGAAATTTCAGAAATAATTGAAGGTAGTTATTTACTTGCTCCTTGGGGAAAATTAAACTCATTCAGAAAGAGTTCATTAACTTTGATAGAGTGATAGGATCTTTACCATTATTTGGATCCAAATCACTAAGACTGAGTAGACATTATCCACTGATTTTGAATCACATTGCAGTTTTTCTGTGACATTCAGATAGTTTTATACCCTTTTAAGATATTAGTAACATTAACAAAACTAATAATGGATTTGTAGCTTAAGAGAAAAAGGACATAATACATTTCTATGTCTGACATTTTACTATAAATATATAAATATATTTACTAAAATATATTTAGTATATATACTCAAACTATTTCATTGGGATAATAGGAAATATTCTGAGTTCCAGGAAAGTACTATTTCCTAGGTTTGGTACAAAGACTCCTTCCTGAAAAAATAGGGTAATCTTTTAAATTTATCTTTTCTATAGCTGCCTGCATCATAGTAAAGCCGTTAGAAATATCTATCAAAGGATATCCTCTCGATACCCAGATTTGAAAGTCTGCCCCACAAATTTTTTTCACTTGTGAAAACAATAACCCAGGCAGAATCCTCTATCGTGACTAATACAAAGAATGTTCAAAACCTGTGTTGTGAATCTGTCCTGAGGGGTCTCTTGGTAGTGTGGACTATGCTTTCCTTCATGTTTTCAAATGCTTGTTAGCAATAGGGCTCAAGTTTTCTGCCAGAAACCTACCCCTTTACCTCCGTGCAGTGGGTCGAGGCTGGGCCGTGTTTATCATCACGACGTTCGGGTAGCCCGGCATCATGTTGGAACACTTCACCACCAACAAGCTGTGTGTGCTCTGAAGTGGTCGCCCGACAGTAGGCTGCTTTCCAGTGGCTGTAGTGACGGACTGCTGACTATATGGCCCGGTGACCCGAGTGCAAAAGCACAGGTTCAACCACTGAAAGTCATACCCCAACCTACAGCAGTCAAGGTAAGAGCATCAATCACTTTCCAAGTTGCTCTTTACGAAGAGATCACTGAGTATCCTTTGCACCTGAGAACAAAGCCATTAAGCCAATGTTTTGAGATTTTCTTCGCCCAGAATTTGTTTTGGATTTTGCCATCACTCTCCTCAAAGACAATCCTATTTATACTTCCCATGCATCAGGTTTTGTGGTTTGTAAGTGACCGAAACCAGAGTTAATCTTGAGCTTCAGCAAAAAAGTAAATATATTTTCTCTTACAACTGAAGAGTCCGGGATACATACAGCTGTTTCAAATATTGTCTGGATCTAGGGCCTTAAATAATGTCGTTAGAGTTCTGTCTCTTTGGCTGTTGGCTCTGCCTGTCTCTGTTTCAATTCATTCTTTATTCAGAGTCCATTCTGTGGGCAAGATGGCTCTTATCAGCTTTAAATTCAGATTCTCCCAGATGGGAACTGGTGAAGAAACTACCGTTCCCTGTAACTCTGGTAGAAAAGTACCAGGCAGGACTCTGATATGAACTTGGACACATTCTCATCTCCCAACAGATAATTGCGGCCAGAGAGATGGGTACACTGACTGGTGAGGCCTGAGTCATGAGCTCACACCCATGAAAGGAAACCCGTTACCAGAAGGAGGAGGAAGGGTGCTTCACACTTAAACCAATATTCCACCATGCTCTGTATAATATATATTTTTTATTTCTCTGTATTTTAAATCCTTATTTCTAGTGAAAAAAATCCATACTTTCATTCCTTTGGTGACATAGAGATATGTGTTGGCTTCAGTCTAGTCCCAGGATATTTATCACTTATAGAGCAAAGAAATGGTTCTACTTTACTATGAGCAAATTTATTGGAATGAGAACTTAAAACGTTATCATGGAGTTTCCTGATAGAGGGTTTAACATAAAATACCTGCGGCTAAGGAATAGTGGTGGCCCAATACTCTGGCTTGTGGATTTTAATATCCACAGAACATTAAGAATGATTTTAAGTCCAAATGCCCATTCTTAATGATTTGAAAAAAATGTAGGAAAAACGTATGTAAAATATTCTGTCAGCAAACAAAATATAAAACAAAATAAAGCAAAATAGAAACCCAGCATGTGAAAAACCCAAGCCAAGCCAAACAAGTTACTTTCTTATACGCCTTGTTGTCAGAAATACAATGAATTCAACCAAGAGTTTCTGAAACCTGAGCAAGTCAAGCTTGTGGCAGCCTAATACCAGGATGGATCTATAGATATCTATATACAGATAAGTAGAAATGAAATATTTGTTAGAATGTCCTTTAAAATGACTATTACTCATCATTTGAATTATCAGTAGAAATATGAAACACTAAATCTTATTTTTCAGAATTAACTATAGTAATTTATAAATAAGTAAATCAAAGGCAATTTTATTTCCTGAAACGTATTAGGAGTTGAAATGCATGAGAGCTTTTGAGTTGCGAGCAATCATGTGTGGCTCCATTTTGTCTTTTCTTCTCTGACCTAGAACCTAAAGACACAGGGAGACAAATGAGAGGAAGGCTGCATTTCATAACCAGATTCTAGGGGACATGTCAACTAGTCCAGCAGTGGAGTTTTGCCACATAGGACATGTTGAGTGTAGTTTTCGGAACATATTATTGGGTGATTTTTCTTTGTTTAAAAATATTTGCAATTGTTATCAACATTTAAGGAAGGCACCTAATAGGTGGTCTCTAGTCCCTTCGGAGTAACCTCTAGAGATTGCCGTTGCTCCTGCCTTTAGATCAGGGGTCCAGGAGAGCTGTGGCGTGTGCAGACCTCTGGCACTTCTGCTTACCTGAGCAGGCACATTCCCAAACTCACTTTCTCCAAGGCTGACCTGCCTGTGTGCTTATTTGAACTTTAAAGGCCATGGATTGGTGTCCCTGGCAGTCTGCAATCCTTGCTGTTGGAGGCGGAATGAAGGACGGACACTTACATATCTTGGACATAAATACCGGGCAAACCATCCAGACCCCAAACATGAACTCACAGGTAACAGTCTCTGCTGGAGTTGACCTTCACTCTGATATTCTAGAATCTTGTGAAAATGATTCATGAGAGAGCCTAGGACCCAAACACACCTCTCTGTACTTGCTGAGCCTATTGGGATTTCAGTTCTCGAGAGTTTCTCTTTCTAAAACCTTTATCTGTGAGTCGAAAGTTAATTTGTGTATCCTTTTCCCCCCAGATTTTTTCCACATTTCCCTTTTTTCTCGGCACTGCTTTGACTGTGTGCCAGTCTACTTAAATTTGTTGGTTCATTGCAGCTAAACCTATTTGTGTATTTAGTCCTTTGTTGGCTTGGGATAAACTTTCCTAGAACTCATGTCATTCCTCTAACACCCTAACCCCAGCTGCGGACTGGAGGATGCACGTGGACAGAACACACTGCCTGGAATCAGTTTGAAACACATTCATAATGAATCAGACATTGCCATAATTCTGTGTTTTGGGGGCCATTCTTACAGATTTGTTCCCTAATCTGGCTCCCTAAGACAAAGGAGATTGCAAGTGGCCAAGGTACTCCTAAGAACGATGTGACTGTGTGGGCCTGTCCCGGTCTGGCCAGGTCGGCTGGATTTTTTGGTAAGTAAATAGGTGAGTAAAATGCCATGTATCTATAGCTAAGTGAGGTGTCATTGGCAGGAAAAGCCCTAAATGAAATATTTCTCCCCGCTGGCTCTTTGAAATAGATATTTTGTCAGAGGAGAAAGGCCTACAACCACCTCGGGGTGTGTATAGATGAGTGCTTCTGAATTTGACTAAGGTTTTTCATCACTTAAAATTGTCATGTCTTCTCCTTCTTGCATACCTGTGTGGATGAAGCAGTGATGATCAGGGACAGTTCCTAAACTATGTTTTTGAATTCTGGAGTTAGTATCATAAATCGTCTTACCTTACTTTGCAGAAGAACCAGCAGTGCTGGAATGTGTGGGAGATAAGGAAAGATGAAAAGGGTGAGATGTTGTTCTCTGAGGGGAGACCACTAAAGATCAAGAAGCCCTGGTGCTCCCCTGCCCCTTCAAGGCAGAAAATGGTTCTTTCTCAGTTTAGTTCTATAAACATTTACGGGGTGTTTCTTGAGAAGAAGATCCCATGATGGGGAGCAAGACTCAGGTTTCATCCTTGAGGGTCTTAAATCCTCTCGGGGACAATCTGGAATGTTCAAGGGGGTTCATGGGTGAATAGGTATCCCCTTCTACCCAGCCCTGGTAAATATGAAGATAGAAATGATGGTTGGTGATGGAACAAAGTATGGCATCCAATCTCTTGTAGGCTTCTGATAACATATCCTGTCTTCTTCCTCTTCACACGCAATGTGTGTCCTGGTCAGTACCTGGGATTTATTTATTCAATGCCCACTTAATGTGCATCTAGCATGTGTGAGGCACTTTTTGGGGGTGTTGGGAATATACATGTAAACAAGACAGACATTATCTTTGCCCTTATGGAGACTACACTTCTGTGGGAAGAAACAGACAAACCCCCAAATATATATCCTGTTAGACAGAGGTAATACTTTGACTCTCTTTGCAGATTCTGATAATGTCATTTGGCAACAACAACAACAAAAAACACCCTTCACAGAAAGACTTCCTGCTCCTGCTGGTCAGTCTGACTGGACCTCTGACTGACCTTGGGATGACCTTTATATCTTTATACCGTGTGATTTGGTGAATAAAAATGTAGGCAGTTCTTGATAGAGTTACTTGGGGGGCCAGCCATGAGTGTAGGATGGACATGAGTTGATCCTTTGCATATTTTAAATCATAAGATGTGCAGTGCATGGGATGTTTTCTGATTAGAGAAACATTTTTAATCAAGCCTTAAACCTGATTCTTCATAAAACTACAATTCCAGTAGCTAATTAGATCCTTCAGCTAGGTTAGGACATCTGATAGCTACTCGAGTAAATTTGCTGATACTTGGAATAAAGAATGAACTTAACTGGTACATTTTCTTTTTTCTCTAGCTTTAACAAACCATAAATTCTTGGGGCACGTGAGTGGCTCAGTCGGTTGAGCATCTGACTCTTGATTTCAGCTCAGGTCATGATCCCAGGGTCTTGGGATCAAGCCCCACATCTGGGCTTTTCACTGATGATGGAGCCTGCTTGGGATTCTCTCTCTCTCTCTCTCTCTCTCTCTCTCTCTCTTCCTCTGCCCCTCTCTACTGCTCATGCTCTGTCTCTCCCTCTAAATAAATTTTTAAAAAACATTAAAAAAAACAAACTATAAATTCTTTAGCATCTTTAGTAATGCTTTGTGAATTTCTTTCACTGATATTAGACAGAATTCCAAAGAGTGCATTTAACCTTTTCTCCTCTTAACATGTTTATGGTCAGAGAAGATGCAGTTACTTTTGAGGTCTTAGACACTAATTCTCATCTCTGATGCAGTAGTATCTTCCACATGCGATATTTCTCAAAAATGTTTAGCAGGGTGGGTGTTATACAAACACACGTCAGGTGGTTAGCATT
Source organism: Panthera uncia (assembly GCF_023721935.1). NCBI lineage: Eukaryota > Metazoa > Chordata > Mammalia > Carnivora > Felidae > Panthera > Panthera uncia. The sequence goes on along the minus strand of NW_026057577.1, from coordinate 39,708,418 downwards.
AAAAAATGAAATAGAATAGAATAGAATGGAAAAATGTATATGTAGGTATTATTTTGCAAAACTTTTGTTACGCTGGGCAGTACAGATATGCGTCTAATATGGGGTTACTACCTAAAATGTAGTTTTGAACTGTGAGTTGTGGTCAGAAAATTTGGAAAAAGACTTCTAGATTCTGGCCATGCCCTTCCTTAGTCTCACTCTGTTAACCACAGTCATGACTTTCTGGGGGGAAAATTCAGTTAAAGAAGCCTCACCCATATAACTTCAGAAGAAAGAAAGCTTACCATTTTCCTTCCCCTCATCCCCCCCAAAGGTGTAATTTACAAGCTTTGAAGCGGGAGTGGGTAACTTTCTAGCCTGTAAGTGAGATCTGGCCTTTGATTTGGTTTCATCAGTCCATAGCACATGCATCGATATGTGGTCTCCTTTGTAATGATAGCTGCATAAAGAAAACAAAACTTTCAATCCTTTCAGTGATAATATTCTTAGAATTTAGGGATATAAATCCTAAAGGATGACTTTTGGCTGAGATAAAGATGGCATTTCCCACTTAATCTAGTAAATTAAGATTGTCACTTATGAGAGAAGTATTTCGAGAATGCCTTTACTTCTGATACAAACTCCATTTTCCTAACAAATTCTGGAAGTAGCTGTCCATTTTTTTAAGTTGAGACATTTTTCAAAGCCTGCTTTAGAAAAGATATGGAATTTTTTTCTCTGTTACTCCTCTTCTACTTTCTTTCTTTTTAAAAAATGTTTATTTTTGAGAGAGAGAGAAAGAGAGAGAGAGTGAGCAGGGGAGGGGCAGAGAGATGGGGACAGAAGATCCAAAGCAGGCTCTGCACTGACAGAAAAGAGCCTGAAACAGGGCTTGAACTCAGGAGCTGTGAGATCATGACCTGAGTGGAGATCAAGAGTCAGACACTCAACTATCTGAGCCACCCAAGCGCCTCTCTTAAGTTTAATTTGAAAGTATTTATGTAATGTTATTTTTTTAAGTTTGTTTGTTTGTTTATTTAGAGAGGGAATGAGTGCATGGGTGGGAAAGGGGCATAGAGAGGGAGAGAGAGAATCCCAAGCAGGCTTTGTGCTGTCAGTGCAGAGCCCTATGCCGGCCTCAATCTCACCAACTGTGAGATCATGACCTGAGCTAAAATCAAGAGTCAAATGCTTAGCCAACTAAGCCATTCAGGTCTCCTGTGTAATGTTCTATATTTATGCTAACTAAATTAAGTGGCTTTTCATTTATATTGCTTTAATTTTTAAGTGTTTAATTAAAAAAAATAAGGGACAGTGGTCTTCAATAGGAGAAAAGATTCTTCTTTCCTCTGGGTTTGGAGGATGGGCTAAATGTTTAGAGCATTGGATTTGATTATAGTTCTGGTCCTGCCATGAATTAGCTTTGTGAACTAGGACAAGACCTTTGGTATTCCTGAATTTTTTTTTTCATGTATAAAATAAGGGAGCTGCTTTGTATCTATGAATCTACGCTTTTTTAATGTACTGACACACCTGCAGCCAATCCCATGTCACCATAGGGGCGTGTGTGTGCACACGCGTGTGAACATGCAGGAGAGGATTAGGAGTGATGTGTGTGGATGGAAATATTCCCAAGTTTCTAAGATATGTCTCCTTTGGGAGTGGAATAGTATATTTGCACTTCTTGCTGCTGAGAATCAGGTGTCAGAACACAAGATTATTTCTGAAATTCCAGAATTCACTTGAGTTGTAAGCTGTACTGGTCCTATGAGGAGATGACCACTCACCTACTTAGATTTTATGTGTGCCCCCAATTACCTCCTCACTCAAAAGCTTATCCAACCTCGTTCCTTCCCCCCATCATCCCAGCCTCAGCCTCCTTTCATGGAGTCAGTTTTGCCTGCTTTGGCCTGAAGTTTTGATTGTTACAGTCACTGTTGGGTTAGGATAGGTTTTGCCAAGTATTTTCCAAGGAACAGGAGCCATGTGAGATGCTTGCATCAAAAGGACTCTCATAAAATATGTTTCAGAAATGCTGCCTATTATACTCTCTTCTCCCAAATATAGCAGTCTTAAAATAAGGAATCCTGTTTCATTCTTTTTAACCTGGAGCTCCCAAACTCATGTGAGCATTAGACACTTTTTCCATATTTAATACCCATTAACTTCATATAGAACTACTGTTCCACAAAGTGGTTTTTTTTTGGGAGATGATTGGTTACGTAACAAAAAAGGGGTATTGTCTCCAGAATTAGATAACTAAGACTCATATTTGCTTTGCGGGAGAGGTTTTTGGGTCCTTTTCTATTAAGCTGAATCAATTTATTTGATTAGCTCCTTGAAATCTAGATCCCAAGGGGAGGACGTTTTTGGAAAGGTTAAGAAAAGGGATGGTATGGGAGGCAGGAGCACAGCAATAGCAATTGCTGGGTGTTGGTGGATTAGAGAAGATAGAAGTGATAGTGGTTTGGGGCATGAAGGGTGTGGTGGGCTAAAAAATGATTCCTAAAGGCATCCTCCTCAAATTCCTGGAAGCTGTGGTTGTGATCTTATTTGGAGAAAAGATCTTCGCTGATGTAATTAAGCTGAGGATCTGGAGATGAGATCATCCTGGATTATCCAGATGAACCCTAAGTCCAATGACAAGTGTCCTTACAAGAGACACACAGAGAACAGACACACAGAATAGGGGCCATATGACCACAGAGGCAGAGAATAGAGTGATGTGGCCCCAACTCAAGGACTGCCAACAGCTAGAAGAGGCGAAAGTTGGAATCTCCCCAGGAATCTCCAGAGGGAGGCAGCCCTGTCCACGCCTTGATTCTGGACTTCTGGTCACCAGAACTGTAAGACAGTAAGTTTCTCTTGTCTCAGGCAGTTTCTGGTAACGTGTTGCAGCAGCCCAAGGAAACTAATACAAGGGGGAAGAGGTCTGAAAAGGAAATGGTGAAGCAAAACCTCAGCCACTTTAGGGTACTGACCATAGTTGGCTCTGTTTACCACAGCACAGGCTCAGTGGGAGCATGAGCTCCAAACTCGGCAGGTTTTGGAGAAGCCTTCATCCTGGGGTGGGATTTGTGGCCCCACCTCAGCAACAGCTCTTGTCATGTGGGACATTAACTGTCTTCCCCTTTTCCCACAGGCCACAGGGGCAGAGTGCTGCACCTGGCTTTGAGTCCAGACCAGACCCAAGTGTTTTCTGCCGCAGCCGATGGCACAGCCTGTGTATGGAACTGCTGTGAGTCACTCAGCCCCTCTGTGAGCTCCAGTTTCCTCACTTTGAAGTGAGAATGATGACATTGGCCTTGTCTTCTCCATGGGGTTGTGGTGAGGATCAAATAGGATAAAGTGCTTTTCTTGCGGTGAATGTCTGTTTTCCTGACTTTCTTTCTCAGGTTGCTTTATTTTCCTCACTTCCTCCTGTTGGATTTCCCAGACATTGTCTTGGCCTCTTTTCTACTTTCCTCTCCCTCCTGCTCCTCTTCTTCCTCCTCCTTTTTCTCCTTTTTTCTCTATCTCTTCCTTGTTAGAGATGCATTTCCACTGCTCTAGTCAGAATATCTATAAAAGAGATTTCTAAACTCCTTTTTCCCACTTGACTTTCCAAGCTCCAGCCTCACCCTTCTTTCTGCCTCTGGATATTTCCTTTCTGAGATCCTTTCTTATCTTTAGCTCAAACTCAGAATGTTAAAAATACATACAAATAATATTTTGCTTGAAAAATATTGATTAAAATCCTACTGTATGGTAGGCAGTATGTTAAGCATGCATATTATTTCCTTTCAAAATGAGATCTTCCATAGGACTTCCTTGTCCCCTTTCGTGGTCTCATCCTTATCCTGGTCATCCCGTCACTCAGGAAACATGCAGATTATTCTGCTCCATGTTTACTCCATTTACCTTTTGTTCTCTTTCTCTCCCTTTTGTTTCAGCCTAGGCATGTCCTGAATACCTGATGACCACTCTGTTGTAATTCCTTCTGTTTTTCCAATCTTTATTCTTCATGGGTCTCCACACCACTGTTCGGTTACATTTTTTTTTTTTAATTTTTTTTTTCAACGTTTTTTATTTATTTTTGGGACAGAGAGAGACACAGCATGAACGGGGGAGGGGCAGAGAGAGAGGGAGACACAGAATCGGAAACAGGCTCCAGGCTCCGAGCCATCAGCCCAGAGCCTGACGCGGGGCTCGAACTCACGGACTGCGAGATCGTGACCTGGCTGAAGTCGGATGCTTAACCGACTACGCCACCCAGGCGCCCCTCGGTTACATTTTTATAAGCACTGTGGTGATCTTCTTAGGCCCCTGCTCAGAAACCTTCAATGACTCCATATTACCTTAGTCCCTCACCTCAACCTTCAGGTCCCAAGCCCAGAACCTGAAGTATGATAACTGTGCTTACCTTGGCTCTGCCATAAACTGACTGAATGGCCTTGGGTTTGTTATAACATTTATAAGAACAGGAATTTGGATTTGATAACTGCTAAATTGTTTTTAGGCTCAATCAGGCCACTGTTCTTTTGTTCAATTACCTTTTTAAAAAATGTTTGTTTGATAGAAAGGGTGTGATCAGGGGTGGGACAGAGGGGGGGTGGGCAGAGGATCTGAAGTGGGACTGTGTTGACCCTGGGCTAAGTCTTGTGATTTCCTGCCTTGATGCCTTTGTTGGAGCTTTTCTTCTAGTCTGGAATTCCTACTTTCTTCATTTTCTTTGCTCATCTGCTAAGTCCAAACCTCTCCAGCAAGTGTTTTTGAGATGATGTTACCTAGGTTTGAACTCTTGGTATCAGTCTATACCACCCATTTGATATTAATATACTATTCAGATCAAGATACGAACATTTATTGTACCTTAAAGACTTCCTTGTACCCACTCTTAGTCAACACCTCTCCATTATTCTGACATCTATCCCTATAGTTAGTTTTGTCTTATGCAAACCTTCAGATAAATGGAATCACACACTATATATTCTTTTTGTTTGACTTCTTTCACTCAATATTAAGGTTGTAAGATTAATTCATATCATTACATGTATCTGTAGATTGTTCTTTTTCTTGCTGTGTAATATTCCATTGTATAAATGTACAATTGTTTATCCATTTTATTGATGAATATTTGAGCTATTTTCAGGTTCAACTTTAAGAATAAAGTTGCTGTGCACATTCTTAAACATGTCTTTGGTGGACAAAAGCACTCATTTCTGTTGGGTATATACTGAGGTGTGGAATGGTTAAGTCATAGAATATACGTCATTGACAAATTTCCTAAGAAGTATCAGTTTACACTTCTACCAGCAATGAATGAGGGTTCCATGCAAGTACTTTTTAAGTGGACTTCTAAACCTGTAATATTTCTGGTAGGGACTGTTCCATCCTCTTGTTGCTGTTAAAATCCTAACTAGGAATTAGGGATGATAGTAGGTATCTACAGGATCATCCTAGTGACTCTCTTAGAGCCTCTGTTTTAGATACCAGAACCAGACCTCACTTTTTAGTGTAGGGATTCCCATCACTAGCTGCATATTTGTATCACTGTGGTGATTAGATAAAGAATACTATGTCCTGGGTCTCACTGAATACAATTAAATAAAAATTTCTAGAGGTGGGGCCTGAGCATTGGTAATTGAGCTAGGCTTCCTTCTTTGTTTTAAGAAGCTGTCTCTTAGTGTTGATGTGTGTTCTTGGTTTGGGTATACATTGTGTGTGCATGCACACACATGTATATTCCTAAAGGAACTAATGGAAAGTGAAGAAATCCATTCACCTAATCACATCTTGAAGGGGCTGCTGAACTGATGACTATCCACTGAGTTCAATGTGATGAATAACAACATGGAATTTTTTCAAGGAAAACTTTGAGCACTCACTCCCTAGTATGTGATGGCAGCCACTGTAGCCACCATGTTGATTGGCCCTACCCAGGCTCAGAGACGAAGAGAACCAGGAAATCACCTAGATAATCTAAGGCTTAAATACCAACTAATGAGAAAGGGGGGTGACTTTCTCTTGTATACTTTTCTTGTGTGTCCAGGTGTTTCATTTGTGTCCCCTAAATTTTAATTTCTATTTCTCACCTGCCTTTGGAAAAACACCATAAGGCATTTCCTCTTCTAACTCAAATGCTCCAGACTGGCTGTTTCTGTTTCCTGCAGAATTGCTGGGTCCAACACTGTTTTTGTTACTAGACAGACCTGACCTTATTGGCACTCCTGATGGGTCCCACTGAGATGCTGAATAATGCAAGCAAAGTATGATTGTCACTTGACACATGGATGACACTGTGACATTGGTTTCCTCCTGTCTCCATTGCATTATCCACAAGGTTACTTTGCCAGTGCAGATCTGCCTACTAAAGTTATAAGAGAAATGGATAAAGTTACACAAATTGATTTTATTTATGATAACATTAACAAGTGATGGCAAATGAAATGAAATAGTTATCTAAACTGCCCCTTCATAGTCTTATTTATCCAGTTGAGATACTTCTGTGAGAGAAGAGTATAGATGCCAGGTCCTCGAGGGTCTCCGCATTTCCCTGGAAGGCCAAAGGCAGTAATGCCTCTATAAGTACCCTCACATATCAAAGGGCTTCCAGAATCTCCCTGGAGGAAAACAAGATGGGTAGTGGAGATCAGCATGGAACGTGATCACTAGTGGAATGGAAGAGGTTCCATTTAATGTGGAGCATTCAATGTGGAGTTAAGACCAACCTTGACTTAAATGAAAATTAGTGCTTAAAAGTTCAAAATGTTGGGAAAGATTTTAATATTTTGAAAATTGGCTTACTCAACTTATTTATAAACTAGTGAACATGAAATAAAATGTATTATTGTTCACGTTATCTACTAATTTTGAGACTGATTGTGCTTTAGAAGGAAAACCCTCCTGGGGCACCTGGGTGTCTGAGTCGGTTGAGTACCCGACTTTTGATTTTGGGTCAGGTCATGCTCTCATGGTTCAAGCCCTGTGCTGGGCTCTGTGCTGACAACACAGAGCCTGCTTAGGATTCTCTCTCTCCTCCCTCATCTCTGCCTCTCCCCTGCTTGCACTCTTTCTCAAAATGGATAAATAAACCATAAAAAAAAAAATAAGGGAAACCCTCCTATTTACATTTTAAAAAATGTTTGTTTATTTATTTTGAGAGAGAGTGACCATGAGTGGGGAGGGGTAGAGAGAGGGAGAGAGATAATTCTTTTTTTTTTTTATTAAACAAATTTTTTTAAATGTTTATTTATTTTTGAGAGAGACAGAGTGTGAGTGGGGGAAGGGCAGAGAGAAAGGGAGACAGAATCCAGAGCAGTCTCCAGGTTCTGAACAAGCTGTCAGCACAGAGCCTGAGGCGGGGCCTGAACCCACAAACCACGAGATCATGACCTGAGCCAAAGTTGGACACTTAACCAACTGAGCCACCCAGGCACCCCAGGAGAGAGAGATTTCTGACATGGGGATCTGTCCCACAACCTGGAGGTCATGACCTGTGATGAATCAAGAGTCAGATGCTTAACCGACTGAGCCACCCAGGGGTCCCTGTCATTTTCTTAAAATGCTTAATAATTCAAGAGGTAAAAGAATCAAATGCAGATGGGATGTTGAGGCAAAGAGTAAATACCATGTTTTCTCGTTTCTCCAAGCAGATAATTGTTTTCCCAAAGGAACAAAACCAAAGCAAATTTTCCCTTCATCCTGTCAAATAGAAATTTCTCCCTCAAGTCTCTTTGGAGCATCTGACACTAGATGGGAGGTCCCAGAAGCCAGTGATCGCACTTCAGAGCTAACTGCCTCCACTAGCAGAGCCCTTTCAGTTAGCTGTGGGTCAATGCTTTATGCATCCTGTGCCACCAGCTGTGTGATCCTGTTTTCTCTAGTGGAATTCTAGAATCAGCATATTTAAATGTATTTGAGATCCAGAGTCTGAAGTGGCCATTTCACTGCTCTGGCTTTAGGAAAGATTGTTGGTGTTGCACAGAGGGCCACTGAGGCATACGCATGGAGCTCTGCGAGTGCCAGGTCTGAGGGCCCAGCTCCTTCTCAGCCATGTGAAGGCATCAACGATCCCTCCTGTTCAGGCAAAAACTAGCCTTATGAGCGTATGAACTAAGCAACTATGTGCAAGCCTGGGACCCCTCCTGGAATGGTGTGTTTCATGCAGTGCCTGAAATTTTCATAATTAGTCCCTCAGGTTTAATTCACCCATAGCCACTTCTGAGGGGTCTTGGGCACTGAGGGAACGGGAGAAGGACTGCTAAGTTTTGATGGTAGAGGGTGGCTGTTGAGAGGCAGACAGGCATACTGGGATGCTGCCATGGCTTTAGGGTGTTGCGTGTGGTCCCAATGGCATGAAGGTTCTGGGTTCCTGGATTTCCAGAGTGGTGGCTGAAGGGAGGGGAGGGAAGAGGGAGGGCAAAGGACAGGAAGTGCAAAGATGCAGAAGACAGATGTCATCTTTTCCTGAAATTTGCTTAGCCTTGTTCCTGAAATCAAGCCATTCAGATTCTGCCGGTGTTTGGACAAACTTGTGAAAAGAGCAGAGACCTCTGGATCTCTCAGTCTCCAATTTAAACTCCCAGACCACCTACACGGCAGCTCCTTCTCTTCAGAGGAGGCTCTCTCTACAGGGTCTTTGGGAAAGGTGAGAAATGATAAACTCAGAGCTGAAAACTTTATGAGGTGTCTCTTCTACTCCTGTCTTTCAGCAGAGCCCCGTCCTGCTGCTGCTCAGGGGACTCTGGTATGGACACTTGCACATTCTCTGTACTGGGAGTGGAGGCCCTAGAGGAACCCTGACTTCAGCTCTCCTGGATGTCCCAGATTTTCAAATTTAGAGCTGTGTATGTTCATACGAAAAATGAGAAAAACATTGCTTCTCAGTGTTTTTCTTTCTTTCTTTTTTTTTTTTTTTGTAAAATCAAGAAGATGTACTAGATCAACCCATGCCTTAGCAGTGAACTTGTTTTTGGTGAACAACTTACTTAAGCTGAGAACATTAAGTTTTTTGACTGGCATCTTATCAAACTTCTTTAAAAAAAGCACTAGGACCCTACAGAAGCCAATGCCATGACAAGACAAAGCATGATGTTACATGTTCTATATCTGCATGAGTAATTCCAACAGCTCAAACATGGGATCTTATTTCACTTACATTGCACGAGTCTTTTCCACCCTTGAGGCTGCCGGCACAAATCATATTCAGCCCAATCACAGGATGATAATCATAGTGCTTTTGATCATTGCAGATTCTTCTGTTTATGACGGTGATATTGACTTCTCTCAGAGTATCTGACTGAGGTGAGTTATTATGAATTTTCCCCCAGCCTGCAACTTGGCACATGGTTCCTGGTTTCACATCATCCCCCTTTTTAGGAAGACGGAGGGTGCTCACATTTTTATTAATTTTTGCCTTTTTGGTCAGCTGTTAGAAGACAAGCATGAAGACTTAACAAAATGAGGTAATCTAGATGGTCACATTTTTACTTAAATTCTAGCCCAACCATCGAGGACCCCATTATGTAACTATAGTCTATAGCTCTAGGGCACCGAGGAAAAAATTTCCATTTGGCAGCCAGAACGTAGGAGGTTCTATGACTTTTAAGTCAACCAAAGGTACATACCTGTAAAAGTTTAAGATCACCTTCATGCGTGTCCTGGTCAAAGCACGGATAGGGATATTGTTTCTTAACAAACATTATCTGCTTTTCTGGCTCGTTCTTGGTTATTGAGTGAGCTCCAAGAATGACCTGGGACGTTCTGTTCCTGAAAACAGACACAGTATATTAACAGGATTTACTCTTTGTATCAGTAGCAGAGCATGTTAAGTGATCAGTTTCACTGTCTCATTTGTAAGTATACCTGCTGTGGAAATCCTTGTTTATGGCTCAGAAAGAAAAAAGTGTACGTTGAAGAATAAAAAGTTGCTTGTGAATTCATCGTTATTACCACCAGCTTCTTTATAACATGCTAAACTAGGTTCATTGAAAAGTAAATAACAAGAGAATTCCATAGCAGCTAAGCCAAGTCTTGGGATCATGTGGGTTGGGGCTTTAGTGTTGTATCCCTTAACCCACCTTGAGCTGTGATAGAGAATTTGGTTGCAGAATACTGAAACACAAAGTTCTCAGTGTTCTAGAGACAGAAGCAAAAGGCACTGGATAGTTTAGAGAAATGCACTGGAGGGATCTTTGTAAGATTTAAGTTTGTAACAAACTTAAATGGGCAAACTTCCAGAAATATGACTGCCCAATGAAGGACCCTATTTGCATGGCACTGAGTGTGTGTATATTGGGGGTGGGGGATGGTGATCTGAAGGAGGGGGCCAGGGTTCTTTTTTTACTCCATGATAAAGGTTCATTTGGTTAATAAAATCAAAATACTCAGGGGGCTCCTTGTTGGCTTAGTCAGTAGAGCATGTGACTCTTGATCTCAGGGTCATGAACTGAAATCTCATGTTGGGTGTGGAGCCTATTTAAAAAAATTTCTCTGGTATATTAATAATTAAGTGTCAGTCACACTTAGTGCCATTCACAACCTAGTATAAACTACACTAAACAGATAGTTCCAGTGATTTTTCCCCCCATCACACACTATTATTCCATTACACATAGTTTTCTTCCATTACATCAGCTGATGTGAGTTTCACTCAGGAGGCTAGAACTGTACTTCCAGTAGAGTGCAAATGGATGATGAAATGCTCTATACATCTGCACTGTCCCATATGGTAGCCACTAGCCACATGTGGCTACTGAAAATGTGAAATGTGGCTAGTGCCACCAAGGAACTAAACTTGCAATTTTATTTAACTTCAACTTAAATTCATAGAGCCGCATGGAAATTTACATAACCAATATGACAGTGGCTTTCACAAGGGACAGCCCAGGTTTACAGGTTTGATTTAGAGAATGGAGGAAAACCCAAGCCTGGCAGAGGTTTGAAGGTAGTAGTCAGCAGGTGTTAAGAGATGGCTGAAGTGTGAGAGAAGTTCACTAGGGGAAACGGGAAGGTTTTAGACACGAGCTTTCTCTACTTGACTATTGTGCTCAGGATCCTGAGGGGACACTTCAGTTTTATCCTTCCAGACTGTGGTTTATTCTCTCTAGTCATTGAAGTCAAGGCCAGAAGCAAAGCCCTGCAGCACCTGGACCCAGCAGCTCCAGAGGAAGTGTGGGTGCTCACTGTGGATTCCCCATTGGTCTGATTCTGTGGGCTTAACTCCCTGCTGGGGTACAGCAATTTCCTGGAGACTTCAGTGATATGAAGTTACACATGAACTTCCTGTGGTTTTAGTGAGATTTATTCTCTTTGTTAATATTCCCCCAAATGAGAATATCTCCACAAACATTTTTTAAAACCCAAGCACTTACAGGACACAGTGAGCTGCAGTCAATACCCAGTTTTTTTCAATCAGAGCCCCGGCACAGATATTTTCTCCTTTAAGTAGCACCATGTAGGGTCTTGAATGAGGAGTCACTTGATTTCCTCCAATAATTTTTACACAGAAATCTGTGAAAAAGGAAAAGGCAACTTAAGTCAGTGCCCACCCCAAAGAGTTCTACCTCAAGCCATGTTTCTAAGACCAGACAAGCATTTCCTCCTTGGAGAGGAGACAGATGAGAGCACCTCCAAACCCCACGCAGGTGTTCAGATGTCTGAATGTAAAGCCCATTCCTATTGGACTCCTGAGAGGGTCCTGCCGTTTCACCCACAGAAACCATGCCATTGGCAGTTCCAGGGATTATCAGGCTGGAGATCTGTCACAACCAGTGACCTCAAGCCTCAGGGCTTGCAAAGGGCAGACAGCTGTGCATTGGTCGGCACCAGTAACAGTTACTACCGGAGATGCTAGTAACGATCTGCACTCCTCCCTCCCCCCTCCTCCCTTCCGGCTATTCATCTGGGGAAGTGGAAAAGCTTTTAGAAGACTGAGAGCCGCCCTTGTCACCTAAAGCCCTTGCAAAAAAACACACCTTACAAACTGATATGGCACCATTTAGCTCTGCCCTCACCTACGAGTTCTTTGGTCATTGGGAGCTCTCTGTTTATTGAAACATGTACTCTCCTCATTCCTAAGCTGAGAGAATAATACCTGTTGCACCCAAGGCTCCCCTTCAACCTGCAGACTCAAACACATGGTTTCATGAAGGCTTTCTCCAACGAGGGAGGAGAAGGAAGAAGATGCTATAAGGAGAAAATGGTGCCTTCGTCAAATTTCCTTGATGACAGAGCTGGAGTATAGTTTCATTACTAGAGAACAGGAGACCTACACACAAGGCTCATGATCCATGCTGGTTTAGTGATCTTGGGTCTTTGTGATGTACTCTGAGTCTCCACCTTCCTACACCAGATATTCTTGGATTTTCCCAAAATATGTCTCCTGACTATTGGCTGAGACTCATGGTTTCTTAAAAAAGGGCACAGGGCCTGCTACTCCATTTATAAAGCTAACTCACTGCCATATCCACAGTAAGATGCAAATAATGAGAGTGAGAGAAGGGGAAGAGAGTGACGTAGATGGCTCTCATTTCTGGAAGTGAGTTGGGAAGGGGGAAATTCTAGGCTCTAGAAGGTAAAGGATAAGGAAGTTAGAGCAACGCAGAGAACTTCACCCACATCTTAAATTTTCCTTGGGTGAGTCATGCGTGGATAGATTTAAAAGGTGCGTCTTCAGACCTTCTGGGCTGCAGAAATCATAAAGTCAGTAGACTACTTCATTTTTCAGGGTCCCCTGTTTGGTGCACACATACACTGGCCTCAGAAAAAAGGTCAACATCTCCTGCAACCAACCACTCCTATGAGGGTCAGGAAAAGGGTTTAGAGCAGGTGAGAAGTTTGGGAAACTAGCAACTCTTGGTCTCCACCCAGAAAACATGAATGAGCATCTCTGGAGCTGGGGCTGGATGCGAGCATTGTTTAAAAAGCCCTCCAGAGTATTCTAATGTGTAAGAGGGTTGAGATCGCTGGTCCAGAGCATCATGTGATCTGCTGTGTCTGTTCCCTTTACGGGCCCACATTGCTCTCTCTGACCACAGGAAACAAAGCAGAGCAGAGCAAGCTGCTTTTGTTGTTTCCTTTGAAGAAAAGATATCATTGGATTTTTCATCTGCTCTGTTTTCGCTGTTGTCGAGGACTTAACAAGCCCGAACACAGTCATCCTATGCCACCCCTTTGTCCCCCAAATGCTTCAACCTTGTTATTTTAAAAATTTCTTCTCATTTTTAGTTGCAAGGTAAACCATAGAACTTCCTTGGAAATTCCTGGTGAGATAGGTTTTCCATCAGCCCCTGCCCACCATTCCCACCTCCAGAAGCTGATGGACCTGGAGATAAACACATGACTGGTCCTTAACATCAGCACAGTTCAGGCAGCCCCAGACCAGTCCTCACTTTCTTGAAGGATTTCAAGGAAAACCTAGAGCCACCCAGGGGCTACAACCAGTCTTGTGATAATGCTGTGAGTTTCACAGCATTTTAAACTGGTGCCCGTGTAGCTCACACAAAACCAGGTAGGTTGGTTACTAGGTGGTGTACCCAAGACTTAGCTTAATACTAAATACCATAGCACTTCCAAAGAGTCAAGGTGGCAACATTCTCAATGACACACTAGCCTAGGGAAATGATACAATTTCAAATCGTTTCTAATTTGTTTTGGGTGACTAAGTCAGGTTTTTGAATTTTATTTAAAACTATGCATTGGGCTGCCTGGGCAGCTCAGTCTGTTGAGCATCTGATTTTGGCTCAGATCATGATCTCACAGTTTGTGAGTTCAAGCCCCACATCGGGCTCCCTGCTGTCAGCCTGGAGCCTGCTTTGGATCTTCTGACTTTCTCTCTCTTCCCCTCCCCTGCTTGCATGCTCCCTCATGCTCTCTCTCTCTCTCTCTCTCTCTCAAAAGTAAATAAAACATTAAAAAAAAAGTATCTATGCATTTTCTACAGAAAGGCTGAATACCACTATTCCTTTCCAGAAAGGTATATTTATTTTCCTAACCCAAGAGGTTTTTTTATTTTTTATTGTTTTAACATTTAGGCAATTTTAGGGGGCAATTTTCAAGGTATAAATTGGCAGTATTAAACCCTGGTGGTTCTATTATTTCTTGTGAAGCAATTTTAGAGAAGAAAGAAGGATGTTTTTCCTTTTAAAATAAACAGCTAGAATGTAAGAAAGAATGTTAAAGCTTGAGGAACAAAAAATCTGCTCTTACCCTGAGCTAATATTGCCTAAAGTTCACTGAGAGTCTGCTCCACTTTGCTTAATGGTTATAATGGAAATGATGAGAATCAGTCTTACCTCCAGGAATTAGCAGGAGAAAAATGGCAATCAAGAGAGAGGATGCCAGAAATGTATAGGAGTTCCTCATTGTGGCTGGTATCCCCACCTCAAATCAGTCAACATGAAAATCTGTGTTAGTTCTTCACCGACACTATATATTGAGGGTACAAAGGATGTGGTTTTTGTCTTTCCAATTTGTAACTTGAGCGTTAAGAAATGAAACACAACTGACAACAATGAATAATTGCTCCTTACCCTTGGGCATGCTTTCCTTTGCTAGGACTGCTAAGGCAAAGGATGGTAATTCTATATTGTGGATGGGGGTGAGAGGACCTTGTTGTCCTCTGAACATATTATACAAGGGGAGACTTTATTTTTATTTATTTATTTAAAAATTTTTAAAAAATGTTTATTTTTGACAGAGAGAGAGAGAGAGACAGAGCATGAGTGGGGGAGGGGCAGAGAGAGAGGGAGACACAGAATCCAAAGCAGGCTCCAGGGTCTGAGCTGTCAGCACAGAGCTCAATGTGGGGCTCGAACTCACAGACGGTGAGATCATGACCTGAGCCGAATTCGGACGTTCAACTGACTGTGCCATCCAGGTGCCCCTACAAGGAGAGACTTTAAAATGTCTCAGCAGAAATTTTGAGGATTTTAGTTTTCATCAATAGCAGAACTATCTTCTGTATCCACTAATGGCATCTGTTAAGACTTAAATTAGAGGTTGGAAAAGTGTCCTAAAAATTGATCACCAATCATATTTTTTTTCTAGTTATCTCCTTGGGTTATGTAAGGATTAATAGGCCAAGGCCAGGTAGAGGTGCATAAGGAAGTCTTATTTGTTAGGAAGTTCCTCCCTACATTTTCCTTCCCCATTTTGTGGAGGATAATTTATTGTGCTCTTGTCTGAAGTCTGTGGCAGGTATGGAGACAGAGGAAGGTGGGGGGAGGAGGTGGTGGCTCTTTGCAGTCCTCTGTGCTTCCCCTGATTGCTTGATGATACAACTTCAGAAAGATACTGAGTTTCTCCTTCCCTCTCTCCCTCTTTCCCCCCACCCTTCCTTTTCTCCCTCTCCCCCTTTCCCCTCCCTTTCTTCCTTCTTTCTGGATTTAGCTAAAGAAGGAAAATGGTAGACATGGCTATTTTGTTCTAATATATTAAAAAAAATTTTTTTAGTGTTTATTTATTTTTGAGAGAAAGAGACAGAGTGCACGTGGGGAAGGGCAGAGAGAGAGAGAGAGAGGGAGACACAGAATCTGAAGCAGGCTCCAGGCTCTGAGCTGTCAGCACAGAGCCCAATGTGGAGCTCGAATCATCAACCAGGAGATCATGATTTGAGCTGAAGTCAGACGCTTAACTGACTGAACCACCCAGGTGTCCCATTTTTGTTCTAATATTGAAGAATGTCTTTAAGACAGATGAACCTCAGTCCCTCAAGGAAGAATATTCTGTATTCTTTCTATTAGAAATATCTTATTCTTCTTTTCTGAGCTGAGGATGTGGTCTTTACTATAATACATATGTTCTTTCAGGATGTTTGGTGTTACACCAACCATCCCCAGAGTTAACATGCTGATAACTTCAGACCTGGTGGTTACTTTTTCAGAAATCACATGACCTTATTATAAGGGAGTCACACTGAGACCCCAATGTTTCCTTTTCCCCAGATAATACTAGTGCATTAAAGGTTCATCGTGAAAGGTTATCATTTTCAGTAACAGCAATGGGATACCCAGCTTCTGGTTCTGGCAAGTAATTTTAGTTCAGACTTAAAAAAAAGCTGGGTCTTGATTGCCTATAGCTACAGAAAGTTTCCTAAAGCAAACAGTGACAATTCTGTTCTTTTTATGTGAATGTGGTTGCTATTCCCCCATTCGTGTTAACTTTTAAGAGCTTTACGAAATATAATTTACATACCATTAAGTTAACCCATTTAAAGTTTATAATTCAATGGTTTTGAGTCTATCTACTGAGTTGTGCAACCATCACCATAACTCATTCTAGCACATCTTCATCATCCCCAAAGAAGCTCTGAACCCATTAACAATCCTTTGAACCGATTACTCTCCTTCCTCCACACCCCTGCCCTGGACAACTACTATTTCAATTTCTGTCTCCATTGGTTTGCCTATTTGGGACATTTCACATACAAAGAACTGTAGAATATGTAGTCTTTTGTTACTTTTAAAAAAATGTTTATTTATTTTGAGAGAGAGAGAAAGAGAGAGAGACAAGGTGAACATGAACGGGGAAGGAGTGTTGGGGGGGGGTGGAGACAGAGAGAGACAGAGAGAGAGGGAGAATGAATCCTAAGCAGGCTCCTCTCTGTCAGGGCAGAGCCCAATGCAGGGCTCGATCCCATGAACCGTGACCTTATGACCTGAGCTAAAATCAAGAGTCTGATGCCCACCCAACTGAGCCACCCAGGCACCCCTCTGACTTCTTTCACTTAGCACAATGGTTTTGAACTTCATATTGTAACATGTATCAGTATTTCATTCCTTTTTGTTACCAAATAATCTATCACATGGATATACCACATTTTATTTATCCACTCATCAGTTGATGGATACTGGACTATTTCTACTTTTTACTTATTATGAACAATGCTGCTATAAACATTTAGGTATCCATTTTTGTATGGATATGTTATCATTTTTTTGGGTATATACCTATGAGTGAGATTACTGGGTTATATGGTAACTCTATGTTTAGCTGTTTGAGGAACTTCTCAATTGTTTTTCAAAGTAGCTGCATCATTTTACATTCCCCTCAACATTGTATGAAGGTTCCAATCTACAACACTGTAGAAGGTTTCTACATCATTGGCAGTACTTGTCGTTGTTGTTTGACAATTGCTATTAGAGTGGGTGTGAGGTAGTAACCACTGAGGTTTTGACTGTCGCTTCCTTAATAACTACGAGCTTCTTTTCGTGTGCTTACTAGTCATTTATTTATCTTTTTAGGAGAAATGTCTATTCAAATATTTTGCTTTAAACAAATTGCGTTGTCTTTTTATTATTGAATTTTAAGTGCTCTTTATATATCCTGGATATGACTCCCTTATAAAATATATGATTTGTTACTATTTCCTCCCAGTGGAGGGCTTGTCTTTTATTTTTCTTGATGGTGTTCTTTAAAGTACAAAAATTTTAAATGCTCACCAACCTCTTTTGTCTGGGTCTTTGTTGTCACATCTAAGAAATCACATCCTCTTTCATCTCAAAGCACAATTTACAGATAGAAGATTACTGATTAGACAGGAATATCTAACTCCTTTCACTCCCACCCTGAATGTGAAGTCTTATTTCCCCTCAGTGAGATTTTCCCTTTCTTATCTATTGGTGTCTTTATCAAAGGAACTGAATCAGTCTCCAGAATCATCAACCCAGAAATAATAAACACTAACAAATTATTTGTCATTATCCCTCCTTTCTCAGATTCTGGTCTGTGTCACTTGCATGTTTTTTGGTCTATCACCATGACATTGACTTCTCTCAAGGTATTCAAATTTGTGCATGAGTCTCTTTTGGCACTTTCCCATTCTGCTGCATGACACTGGGTCTTCTATTTTTCGTAGCTTAAGTATTTCTATAGCTTTGGTTACAGTAACTTTACCTTCCAGTTAGAAGACAGACAGGAGATGCAGTTTTGGGCAAGGAAAACAGGAACACGACCCAGAAAATAGCTCTGATTAAAATAGGTCTTGCTTATTTAATATGTTCTAATGAAAGACATGGCTGAAGACACGTTCTGACCTGACAATCCACAATTGATTTTTAAAAAGTCACAGCATAGGATAGGTGTGTTATGCTAGGCTAGTCTAGGTTAACTTGAGTTCAGTTGGCCATTTAGTGATAAAATTATATTGGTGGTGGCTGATAGTTCTGGGTTTGAAAACCTGTAGTGGGGAACTCAGTCATCATTCAGATGGTCTTAGGTTTGTGAACTGACTGGTAATGAGACCAATGGAAGAAAACCAAGGCTCCTGGTACAGTGGGGCAGAGTAGAAGAGGGGCCAGGGTTAGTAGAAATGTGGCTTTCCCATTTCTGAGCATGTGCAAGCCAGCCTGAGGGTCTCACCTGCCTTTGAGGGCTCACCCACACTCCATTCTTTTCTTTCATTTGCCAAGCCCTCTTCTTGGCTCACTACCTTGCTCCCTTTTAAAAAAGTCAAGACCAGGAGAGTACAGAGTGTGATCAAGTTTGAATACACAGAAGAGGGAGCCAATTTTAGTTCTTTTCATCTTTTCATCATACCTCAAGCTCAGTTTCAAACAGCCGAGGGTCTTGGTATGATGGACTTTGTAAAAACAGAGGACAACAGAGTAGTGGCCAGTGTCACAGTCTCATCATTGCACTGGGTTCAGCCCTTACTTCCTGACGTTTGACTGTCCCCACTTCCTCAGTGGCTCCTCCGAGTAACTGGTGCTCCCAGGCCCATCTTGCTAACATTTAGAAGCTGAAACAGCCACAAGGGAAAGCCTTTCCATAGAACATGGCATCAGATGCCCACATGCACCTTCTTTCCTTCTCTGTCACTCATGCTTTCTCATGGCCTTCATGCTTGTTATCTGGTTGGATGGACAAGGGGGAAGAACTCTTTTTTTTTTTTTTAATGTTAATTTTTTTGAGAGAGAGAGAGAAAGCACAAGCAGGGTAGGGGCAGAAAGAGAGGGAGACACAGAATCTGAAGCAGGCTCCAGGCTCCAAGCTGTCAGCACAGAGCCCGACGAAGGGGCTGGAACCCATGAACCGTGAGATCATGACCTGAGCTGAAGTGGGACTCTTAACTGACTGAGCGACCCAGGTGCCCAGGTGCCCCAAGGAGGAAGAAAAACTCTTAAAGAGACTTTTAATCTTAATGAATGGACTCAAGTTAGAATCTGAGAAACATGTATCTGTGAGGCAGATCCTCTCAAGCTCTCTTGTGCACAAGCACACAGGAGAGCAATGAGCATGCCAGTATGGTGGACCCTGAAAGGGTAACCATGTTAAAGTCCTCACACCCTCTGTGTGGTTTCTCTAGCAACATCACCTCACTGGCCACAGTGGCAGAGGTGCGAGGGAGATTCCCAACTTTACTCTAAGAATACAAACCCCTCACCTCTCCTATTGTTCTCCCCCTCCTTATAAAGATAAGGATGGTAGGTCCTGAAGGAAACCTGGCTCCTTCTACTACTTGCTCGAAACCAGAGCCCCAAATTCTCTAGCCTTCCTGTGACTATCTTTGCCACTGTCTGGATTAATTCCATCCCTTATTCAAAGTTATTTGGGAAATACTTACGGAGGGCCTGTTATGCATGAGGTACTCTTCTAGGTGTTGGAAGGCAGAGAAGTAAAAAGACAAAAATACCTATTCTGTGGAACTTTCATTCCAGTGAAGGAGGCAGAGAAACAAATAAACACCATCTAAGTTTATCAGATGTAAATGATATGAAGAAAGAGGCAGTGGGGAAAATAAGTCAGGGGAGGGAGTTGCCTTTCACTACCCAGGATGCTGGATGGGGATTAGAGTCTGGGGAGGAGGGGCGACCTTGAATGAGAGGTCCCCTTGATAGTCCTAAGGCAGACGGTGTAGGGAGTCATGATGTAAGTAATGGGGGGATGGGGAATATGGGAGGAGAGCTCTAGGGCCCTCTCTTTACTTTTGAATTGGGGGGTGTGGGGATCCCCAGAGCTTTCTCTTAACTCCTGCTGGGGAAGTTCCTTATCAGCCCCCTTAGGACTAGTGTGAACCTTCTCTCTATTCACACTCTGCCTCCCAACCCTGCCTTCTCTAGCGCGCTTTGTGCAGGGTAGCAGATAATCATTTTAAACACAAGTCTGATCACATCACTGTCTGGCTTAAAAGACTTTCCCCTTTTCTTCCCTGTATAATTTGAACTTCTTACCATGGTTTACAATGCTTGGCTCCATTGTCCTCTGTCCTGTGTCCCCTCTTTCTCAAATCTCAAGAGAACTCTTTTTTCTTCCACTTGCTCCAAATGAGTTTTCCACAAAGACTCCTCTTACACAAGCTGTTCTTCCTGCCTGCAAACTCCTTGCCCTTTTCCTGCTTATTGCTGCATCTTCTCTATGATGACTTCCCTGACCCCCTTCTTGGTTATCTCTGTCACTGATGAGAAAAGAATCAGGGCTGTTCATTGATTTTGTCTCTCCCACTAGCCTGAGAGTGCCTTTAGGGCAGGACCTCAGTACTCTTTATCTTCCGAGGAAGAGAAAAGCAGACTCAGCCTCATAGTTGGACCCTGATTTTTCTTGCTGATCACAAATGTTCTCAAAGACCACCAATATCAGACAAGGCAAGAAAACTCAGGAGTCATGTTTGAGCAAAAGCAAAAAGCAAAACAACAACAACAAAAGCAAATGAAGATGAGTATACCACAAAAGTGACCAAACACCCCAAGGTCACTGCTACTTCTTTAATAGAGTCTCTCTCCATTTTTTCCACCTCGTAGGTAAGTGAGATTAAGATGCCCCAGTCAGAGAATTGCCCCACTTCTTGACAACTCTCAGTTTAGAGCTAACTCGTATCCTCGAACCCTCCCCCAAACTGCCTGACACAAGCCCAAATCCTATGATAAGCTCCATCCAACACTCTCTTACTGAGCCACCTCGTGGGTCCTCAGGGTGTACGGGTCTCTTGCTGATCAAGTTTCAGTAAGCCCAGTTTGGTTTGACTGTAGGGGAGTTCACCACTTTGGATTGCCACGTCCTGCACTCCTGCACGTTAGGACTTTTCTCACTATCTGTTTAATTGCATTGAATTTCAAGAGAGGGAACATCTGTAGCAATAGTGCTGGGTCACACCTGTGGTTCGTACCCATATTCTGGCATCAGCTGACCTTGGCTGTGAGGCCCTGTGTGCGGAAACCACTTTCAGGTGAAACTGACAAAATTCAAAAATGATTACTGGGAAAAAAAACCAGGAAAAAACATTGAGAAAAACCACCTGAAGGTGCTGAAGAACCCCTTCAAATGACTGTGGATCACAGCATGGATAGGAAATTGCCCTTTTAACGGAAAATATTTGGGATATAGGGTGGGCCCAAGAAAATGTTTGCCCTCAATGTTTGCCCTTCTTGAAAAAAACAAGGACAACATAGTATTTATATGAGAGAATGGATGAAAGTAAGCCATGAACCTAGTTTATTCAGATTTGACCAGTTCTTTCAAGGGCTTCCTCCTCCCGCGCCCGCTATTTTTTAATGTCTAACAGTCTAATACCAGTCATTTCCTATGGTTCAACCCAATGCAAAGGAACGTGGGGTAACACTAATTTTATAGTAGCAAGTCACTTGTAATCATAGAGGACACATAATTTGCTTGACTATGTTAAACATGCTTATGAAAAAGTCTGCAACAAAATATAGCCGAATATTAACAGTGATTGTGTGGGGTTGATAATATTAGAATGCTATTGTTACCTTTCCTGTTTTTCAAAATTTTAATGTTGCTATTTAGAGTGAAAAAATATTTTAAAATAATAAGCGAAAATGGTCATGCATTTCACTTATTGGATAGGATCTGGTCTTTGCTTATAGACATAAGTATCATATAGATATAAACATTAAAAGATATGATATAGATATTAAAAGATACAGATACGGTAAATACTGTAAATATTATAACAACATGACACTGAATGTTCTGGCCCACTTTTTTCTCCAGCCCTTTTTCGTTTTGGACGTCAAAGTCATTTTCACAACCCTTCCCACCGCCCCCACCCCCACTCCCCAAAGTGCCTTGAGAAAGAGGTGCTCAGAATACTAAGAGGTCACCCTGAGCAGTTCTTTGATTAAAGCTCCTACCCAGATTTCCAGCCCTTTGATTCAAGTCGTGTAGTGTCTTTTGTAAGGTGTAAGGCGGCATTTCATGTCCTCCTATAATCTCCCCCAGGATTCTGGAAAAACTGAAAGTGATCCAGAGGGAAATCCTATCTTCCCCCGCCACACTTTGCTTCAGGAAATGTGGCTATGACTACTGGTTTACCTTGAACACAGACGTGTGCTCTGCGTCAGGAAGAGAGGGTCAAAGCAGTGCAGAGGCTTGCTGCCTCTTCCGGCAGCGTTCTCATCTGTAATTAACATCTCTTGTGGGGCTCACACCCTTGACAGTGTTTTCTCATGATAATGTAGTACTCTGTATTCAGGTGAATTTTATCAAAAGCAAACATTCCTATTGTGTTTAGGTTTTTAAATTAGTTTTTCTGCCACAGGTCTAAATTGATTTCTCTCTCTGTTTTGAAATTGTTAGGGCAAACAGGAGACATATATGGAAATGCTTTTGTAATTAAAAAAATTTTTTTTAACATTTATTCATTTTTGAAAGACAGAGCATGAATGGGGGAGGGGCAGAGAGAGAAGGAGACACAGAATCCGAAGCAGGCTACAGGGTCTGAGCTGTCAGCACAGAGCTGACACGGAACTGGAACTCACCAACTGCGAGATCATGACCCGAGCTGAAGTCGGACACTTAACCCACTGAGCCACCCAGGAACCCCTAGAAATGCTTCTTTTTTTAAAAAGTAATGGTTCTCTAACTATAGTGTCATAATAGCTCCTCAGAGCGCCTACTTAAAATGCAGGTTGTCTAGGCCCACTGCAGAGACCCTGGTTCAGAGTCTTAGAGGGGATCCTGGGAACCTTCATTTTAAGTAAACACCTCAGGTGATTCTGAGGCAGGTGGTCCCCAGAGAAGTTCTGAATTTATAAGGCTGTGACCAAGTGTTAAAAAGTAGTGAGTTATCCTACTTTAGCTCTTCATGCAGGCATTTCTCTCAGAGGGCATTTTACCAGCGGCCATTTGATCATAGGTGTGAATAGGTAGCTGGAGGACAGAGTGGTCAGAGGCTAAAGGGCTGGAGTGGGATGGCCCAAGGCTGCAGTGGTCTTGGTAGGACACCCACACCTGGCTCTGGGCCCCAAACAAACCTTCTGGTCCTTCTTTTGCACGAGGGACAATTCTCCAACCTCTGATTTGGCAGCTAGAATGTTCAGACCCTGCTAAGATTGTTACAATTGAAAAAATGCCTTATTAGTTACAAAGGTACCTGTGCAAATACAGGCACGGTTTCATCTTAACCCCTGAAAAAGAAAAAGTGACCTTTGGGGCGATTGGTTACACCCTGGGTATTCTGGCTGGACACAGAGACTAAGGGGAGACTTAGTTTCCCTCCTTCTTCCTCCCTTCACCTAGCTCCTTCTAGGTAATTCCTGGGCATGGAGAGGTTCTAAATATGGCTGGAGAATTCACATTTCCCCCCATGTAAGCCTGAGTGATTTATAAAGAAATAAAACTCACTGCCTTAGTTTCGTGAGCTTCACGTTAGCTTAGCTCACCAAACCAGTCTGGTTCTGCACTGAACACGATGGTATACCTTAAACATAATAAAGTTACAGGTTTTTAGTGGCTTTTATTTATCTTTCTCTTTTCCCCCTTATTTGTTATTATATATACAGAAAACAAGGCAAGGCAGATGAGCTAAAATAGGGGTGGGGCTATAAATTATATGTTGTAGCCCAACAACACATGTTGACTAATGTCCCCAGGGGAAAGGCAAACAGCAAATTCGTTAAGTTCACTTTTGCTTGTACTTCTAATTCCAGAGGCTGAAATCACAGCAAGACCTTTTTCCTGAGCCATTTACATATTATTTTATTTTTTTCTTTTTGTGCCATTATTCCACGACTATTTTTGGATGACTTCTGCAAAGGTGAATAAAACATAGCCCTTACCTTCAAAGAGCTAAGTAGTAGAAAGATACAGAAGACAAAGCTGTGGACAAATACACAAATGATCACAATGCTACACAGTGTGCTGAGTGCCTTGGGAGTATAAACGAGGAATGCAAAGAATTCAGAGACACAGGAAATACTATTGGTAGAGAGCCCGGAAGGTCTTCAGGAAGAATGCAGATTTAATTGCTTATTTATTTCTGAGGGAGATTGAAAACAGCACAAAATTTCAGCAGGCGAGGCTGGAGAGGACTTCCAGTTCAGGTAGAGGTAAGTAAAAGGCAGACAGCCTGGGATCATGAGACTGACACAGGTTGCTTACAGAGAACTGGTAAACAGATCTTAATAATTTATCACATTTAAATGCCTTTAGAATCTAGGCTTGACACTTATCTACAAGCCAGTCTTTAAAATGAAAACTGTTAGCCATGTGATATTTTTAAGGCCCCAACTTGACTTGCTATTATTCTTTTAATTGTTCAGGTTCAATTATTTTTTATTTTTTTTTAACATTTATTTTTGAGACAGAGAGAGAGAGAGGGACAGTGTGAGCAGAGAAGGGCAGAGAAAGAGGGAGATACAGAATCTGAAGCAGGATCCAAGCTCTGAGGTGTCAGCACAGAGCCCATTGCAGGGCTCGAACTCACAAGCTGTGAGGTCACGTCCTAAGCTGAAGTCAGATGGGTAACCGACTGATCCATCCAGGCGCCCTAGGTTCAGGTTTTTGTAGCTTCTACAATTTCCCATGGTATCTTTGGATAACAGTGTCTTGATGCTTCT
This sequence comes from Panthera uncia, assembly GCF_023721935.1. Taxonomy (NCBI): domain Eukaryota; kingdom Metazoa; phylum Chordata; class Mammalia; order Carnivora; family Felidae; genus Panthera; species Panthera uncia. The sequence continues at coordinate 39,683,660 of NW_026057577.1, read as the reverse complement.
CTTCGCCAAGAATTCAAAGCACCTTTCTCTGTCTTTCCTATCCCTGGGAAGTAGGAAGTATCAGGCAATAGAGTTTCTTTTCTTAAAGCTCAAAAAACAAAAAGATTAAAGACTTAACCCTACGTCACACAGAGCAGAGTGGGAAGAAATCCCATTCTCCTATTTCTGCTGTTCCTATTCTGTTCATTTCCTTCCACAGGCTGCATTGTCTCAGTCTCAGGTTGGACATTGTGTTATTCACATTAAAAATCTCACAACATTCCATGGCAAGATTATAATTTGGACTGGTAGCTTAGTAAATTATATTAAAGAAAACAAATCAACAACTATACTACTACTAGTAAAAAACTTATCTATGATTTTTTAGGCACTGGTTAGCTCCAGACATTGGTTCTAGTGTTGACTATAATGCAAGATGGGTGTTATGATTTCCCATGTAGAGATAAGGAACATGAAGTTTAGATACGACAATTAGTGTGCCCAGGTTCATATAACTAATAAATGGCAATGCAGTGTTCTTTCTTTATTTATTGATTTATATTTTAGAGAGAGCGTGTGCAAGTGCAGGAGAGAGGCAGAGGGAGAGAGAGAATCTTTTTTTAATGTTTATTCATTTTGAGAGGAGAAAGTTGGGGGGAGGGGCAAAGAGAGAGGGAGAGAATCCTAAGCAGGTTCTGATCTTCAGTGATGTGCCGAGCTCGGGGCTCAATCCCAAGAACTTTGAGATCATGACTTGAGCTGAAATCAAGAGTCAGATGTTCAACCAACTGAGCCACCTGGGTGCTCTGGCAATGCAGTGTTCTAGCCCAATTCTACATCATGTAAAAACCATAATCTTTGGGGTGCCTGGGTGGCTTGGGAGTCCCACTTCGGCTCAGGTCATAGTCTCGCGTTTGTGAGTTGGAGCTCCACATCGGGCTCTGTGCTGACAGCTCAGACCCTGGAGCCTGCTTTGCATTCTGTGTCTCTCCGTCTCTTGGCCCCTCCCATGCTCGTGCTCTGTCTCTCTCTGTCTCTCAATAATAAATAAATTTTAAAAAGAAAATTTAAAAAAACGATAATATTTTCATTGTGAATTACTGTTTTCCTAAAGTAGTGACTCTTTAATATTTTTATTTTTTATTTTTGAAATACATACATTTTTGAAATACATTTGAGAATCTGATAAAGTATAGACACACATATGCACACAAATACTTGCATATTTTTGGGGGGAGATTCACAGACTTTTTCATGTCTATCCATGACCTTGAAGGAGCTCATGGATCCCATGTTATGAATCCCAGCTCTGAAGATACCATTGAACTGTAAGATATCACAGTGTGTGGTTAAGAGCATGAACTCTGGGCTCAAATCCCAGGCCTAGCAGTAGATGACTTCAGTAAATTTAATTAAGCTCTCTGTGCCTTAGTTTTCTTATATATAAAAATGGAGCTGATAACATTGATACTTAAAAAAAGATTAAATGTTGGAGTGCCTGATTGGTTAAGTGTCCCACTCTTGATTTTAGCTCAAGTCATGATCTCATGGTTAATGGGATTGGGCTCTGCTCTGACAGCATGGACCCTGCTTGGGGTTCTCTCTCTCTCTCTTTCTCTCTCTCTCTCTCTCTGTCCTTCCCCCACTTGTGTGCATGTGCTCTCTCAAAATAAATAAATAAATAACTTAAAAAATTAAATGTTAATATAAGTAAATCATTTAGAATGCTGCCATGTTTTATTGTAAGTTTTATTATTAAATGTTAGCAAATATATGTATATTTGGACTGGATTATTTTATAATGATATTATTTCTTTCTTCACTCCCCCCACCACTGGAAAAAAGAGACTTGCGAACTCATTCTGAAACCAAAAGTCTTGAGATCTATCTATCTGAGAGCTATGACTAATCAGTGTATTTGTATGACTGAATGAGTCATCTATATACCCCCAACTTAGTGTCTTTGTTGATCATTCACTTAAGGGTTTTGCTCTATAGATCTGGCCTGAATTTAAGATTGTCACCAGATACAGTCAAAGCTTTCTTATTTTACTGTAGACATAAAAGGTACATTTTCATCTTAAAAAGTCAATATGCCTTTGAGCTAGCAAAGACAACTAGTAACATTAAAAACTATTGGAAATGAAGTTTTGATTTCTTTTTCCCTTCTACACAATGTTAAACATAAACTAAAGCAACATAGAATTCTATTTTCTCATGAGTAAAACTAAAAAGCATGTGAAAATGTGTCTTACTTCCAAGTAAGGAGAATGAGGAGACACATGGAGATAGGGAAAGCAAAAGGAAAAGAATGTTCGTGGCCTCTGTTACCCACATAGGGAGACCACTTTGTTTCAGGTATGGACATTAGCAATATATAATGAAACACAAGGATGTGGGTTTTTTTCTTTTCTTTTTTTTAATTTCTCTGCTATGCTGTTAAAGATTTTAGTGTTATGTTACTTGGAAACATAATCTTATTTTAGCGATGGTGTGGTTACTTATTTGTCTCACAGACAAAGTCATTTCCTTTGGGCTTAGCCCTCTTCTACCCTAAAGGGTAAGCTGTGGAGACTGATAGATTAAGAGCATGTGATAGAAAATTGCTCTCCTTTTGACCACTTCTTTCACTTTCAAATACGAGTTTATTTTAGAAAGCTGAGAATTCAAATCTATGTCAGAAATTGCTTTGAAATATCATCTTTAAACCTAAGGATGTATATTAGATACATTCATTGTTGAGGCTGCTGGGTGACCACCAAGGAAAAACTGAAGCTAGAGTCTTAACTCACATTCAACCATAAAAGCACTAAATGAAGATACAGATAAATATTCATATACATGTAGAAATGAGAGACTTTGAAATATGGCATCAAGGAATTTAGAAATCAAAATGATTGATGGACTTAATCATAAAAAGTTAAAGCTTCTGCCCCTTAAAACATAAAACATAAAGTCAGATTGCACACATTTTCCATAGATGTAACATAGATGGGTATTTTCACAAAGCGAGAAGAAAAGATGAACACCTGAAAAGACAGATGATCAGAGAATTTGAACTAGTAATTTCCAGAGAAGATGTAAAAAAGGCTGCTATATTCCTACTCTATGGAAGAATGCATTGGCACACAGCACAAATTATCGATAATAAAAATGCAATTTAAAACATTTGGGTACCATATTTGCCTGTTAAACTGGTAAAAATTAAAAAAAAAAAAACGAAAAGAGTACTCTGTTGGAAATTCTGATGTGTTGACAGTTATTTCAAACTGTTACTATCTTTCTGGAAGGCAATACATGTAAGGGTTACTAAATTATGCATGATCTTTGACTCAACAGATCATTTCTCGGAATTAAAAAAATTGTGGAGGTGCATAAAAATTTAGCCATAAGGAGTTCCATTGCCTTATCATTCTGTGACAAAGAAAAGTTGAAAGTAATCTAAATGCCCCCAAATAAGGAATTAAGTCCCTTAGTTCCTCATTGCTACTGTAACAAATTACCACAAACTTAGGGGCTAAAAAAAACAATAGTGTATTATTTTACAGTTGTGTAGGTCACAAGTTTGATGTGGGTCCCGCTGGGCTAAAATCCAGGTGCAGCAAGGTTGCATTCCTTTCTGGAACCTCTAGATGAGCATCCATTTTCTCACCTTTTCTAGCTTCTAGAGGACACCTGTGGATCTTGGCTTGCAGCCCCCTTCCCGCTTCAAAGCCAGCAATGCCTGGGGGAGTCTTTTCTCACAGTGCATCACTTCTACATGGACTCTTCTGGACCAGTTGCCTCCACTTTGAAAGATGCCTGTGATTACATTGGGCCCACCCAGGTCGTCTCCCTATTTTAGGGTTGAGCTGATTAGCAACCTTGATCCCACTTGCAACCTCAATCCCCCTTTGCATTGTATACATGTTCACAGGCTCCAGGGATTGGGATGTGGGCATCTTTAGGAGGGTGGGGAGCGTTATTCTGCATGCCATAGTTTGTAAGTTATAATTCATCCCTACAACCGTTCTGTGCAACTATTAAATAACATGCAAAGTGATCATAAAATGTTGCTGTATCAAACAACTCTGTGGTGTCACCACAGATCCTCTTGCTTTGTGTCAGTTTGTGGATGTCAGCCACTTGTTCTTCAGCTACCCTGTGGAGACCCATTCTGTATGGTCTGGGACTGTCTTCACTGGGCACCACCTGACAGCACCTTGCCTCATGCCTGCTTTTGTTTCTTATGACTGGGCTCTGCCTCTGCTGCTGAGACTAGGATGCAGCATGACCCAGAAATACAGGGAGTTTAAGCCTTTTTGGGAAATCCATTGAATAGCAGGAGATGGAATCTAGCAGATGAATTCTCTTCTCCTCCTTCCTCCCATAGGGTATTCTTTGAAGCAGTAATTCTTACAGCTCTTGAAAGACTGAGCAATCAGTTGTTCTTGTTGCCGAGATGTTTTCTGCCCAGCTCTGTGCCCTTGGACTGGTACTTCTCCTCAATACTCCTTTTCTCCCTCCACACACCCCCCACCCCCTCATCAAGTATTCTGATCTCTAAGAAAATGGTAGCACATCATCTCTCCTCCCTGGGAGCTCTGGCCAAGAGAGCTGGGAGTGGTACCAGGAGTGGGGAGTGGCCTTGTAAACTGGACCATCACAAAATAGGATTGGGTTTTCACATATTTATCTCAATGGTGTATGTAAATGTTAAGACAAGGTTTACAATGAAAATACTGTTTATATAATTCATGTAAGCACACATTGATTAACCACTCATGTATCTGTTGAAAACTTTCTGTTAGACTGTGTTCTGAGCTCCAAAAATGCAATGAATGAAGACATGTTCTCTGCACTCAGGAACTTAGCCATCCCGATGGGGACCTCTCCTCACATCACATACCTTCTCTCATAGTCCTTCAGTTCCTTCCATGTACCCAACCATTTAGCCATCCATTCATCTGTCCATTATCCATCCATCCACCTGTTTAATGAGGGAACTGTGTTCCAGGAATTGGAGTAGGCATGCAAAGTGCATTTTGCCTTAGTTAGCATGGTAGGATAAATATGGCACTTCCTGGGTATTTGAGGTGATGTGGGGTAATTTTCCTGACATATGGGATTGATACAGAATATGATTTTAATACATACATTCAATACATATTTAATTGTTTCCTAAATTCTGGGCACTGTGCTAGTTGTGTGATAAATGCTGCCCCTCATGACCTTGATTTCTCAGGTAACTAAAAGTAGCTCAGTGTTTCAGGAACCTGAGTGTGGGAAGTAGTGGAAGATGAGGGTAGAGAGTTGGGAACTTTATGGAGCAATCTTAGACCACGGTAAATAAGTATGTGGACTAGGCCAGTGACAATGGCAAGTCAGCAAAGTGTTTTAATCAGGAGAGGCTCAGGATTCTGTCCTCATTCAAGTGAGGCCACTCTGGCACCACTGTGGGTAGTGGCAGTTCCAGAATGTTTGTATATAACAAGATTAGTAAACAGCAATTTGTCAGAAGGTGGGGATTTGGAAGTTGTCTTGGAATGCTGTTTGCCTAGCAAGACCTAATTTTTACCTAGAATGAATGCTCACTGAGGAGAGATTGCTAAATGGGAGAAGATAGTCACAAATTCATGTTTGGGGTGTGAGGCTGACTGCTTCCAGCGATGGGGGAAGGAAGGAGGGAGTCAACAGACAGGGAGACTAGTTAGGAAATTGTTGTCTAGGTCAGAATTGACACTGTGGGGATGGAATGGAGGGGACAGATAAAGGGGATTAAAATTAGTTTATTTAGTGATAAGGGGTGCCTGGGTGGCTCAGTCAGTTAAACATCAGCTCTTGATTTCTGCTCAGATTGTGATCTCACAGTTGTGAGATCAAGCCTCGTGTCGGGCTCTGTGCTGACAGTGTGGAGCCTGCTTGGGATTCTGTCTTCCTCTCTGTCTGCCCCTCCCCAGCTTGCACTCTCTCTGTCTCTCTCAAAATAAATAAACTTAAAAAAATTAGTTTATTTAATGGTAATGAGTTTTCCACAAAGGGCCAGGGCAGAGAGGCTGGGCTGGAGAGCAGCAGTACAATGGGCACTTGCCCTCGTACCTGCAGTTCGGGGTTTGGGCGCCCCCATCCCCTGCCTCCCACCGAAGACGGATGTGTGGGAACAGGATTTCCCCAAAGTGGGGCAGGTGGGAGAGGGATAACTGTAACTTCTTTGATTTCTGAACGTTGTCATGAGAAGAGACTTTTAGGAGGTACCCACCACAACTTTCTGGCTGTTAATTCTGTCAGTTAGATGTGGTCTAGGGCTACAGGTTTCTACGTCATGGGTTTTCTAGGTAATGAAGCTAACAGACATCCCTCCCCCTGTTCCCCAACCCCCAGCTCTGTGTCTCATGTGACCCTGCTAGATCAGTAACATCAGTAACCACCTTACTGCCATTTTATCTACTACTACCACTGGGACTGCCCCCCCCATTTCATTTCTTTCTTTTTAAAAACCCCTTTACTGAGGTATCTAATTTATATACCCACTTAAAGTATACAATTCATGTTGTCACAAAGGGCAAGCTCTCATTTTTTTATGGCTGAGTAATATTCCACTGTATGTATATGTGTATATATATATATATATATATATGCTACATCTTCTTTATCCCAAACAAACATACAAAAAACAAAAAAGAATCATAAATATGGAGAACACACTGATGGCTGCCAGAAGGGAGGGAATTGGGAAGATGTGTGAAATAGGCAAAGGGGATTAAGAGGTACAAACTTCTAATTATAAAACACATAAGTCATGGGGATGAAAATTACAGCATGGAGAATACAGTCAGTAGTATTATAATAATGTTGTTTAGTGACAGATGGTAATTACACTTATCCTGGTGAACATAATGTACAGGCTTGTCAGACCATCATGTTGCACACCTGAAACTAATATAACATTGTATGCTGACTATACTTCAATAAAAAATGTATAGTTCAATGGTTTTTGATATATAGCTATTAATTTTTAAAATTGTGATAAAATATACATAACACAAAGTTTGCATTTTAACCATTTTAAGTGCACAGTTCAGTGGCATTAATTATATTCATAATGTTGTGTCCTATCTATTTCCAAAATTTTTTAGTTGCTTTCAACAGAAACTGCAGGTCAGCCGAGAAGGCTGAGATCTGAGGGTTGATAGATACTTCCAAGGAGAGCTGGGGCTTGCTTGCCTGGAGTAAAGCATGATAGAAAGAGGTACTGGACATCATAGAAGGTGATCAGAAGAATTCAGGCAAATTTTAACATAAGTTGCTTAAGGGCTATGTGCCAGTTAGCGGACAGATAGAGAGCCCTTTGGAACTATAGACACAAGGAGAGTTTGCACTAGCTAGCAGGTTTTCTCTGTGGACCTCACCATGAGAGATCTAAGAGGTAAGGCAGAAGACTGGGGAGAACCCCTCTTTGATGCCAGGAGCAGAGCAGTCACCACTGGGGTGGGAGGGGGGCGGGCAGGGTGCAAAACTTCACCAGGATGCTTTACTCCTATTTTCTTCACAAACACCCTAAGCTGCTGAGGAAAGTTCAGCAAATACTAACCCTCGGGGCACCGGTGAAGACACACTGTAGCCCTGAGAAGAGAAGGGAGAAAAACCAACACTCTATTTCTATTTCTTGGGAAGAGACAAGAAAAAAGTCGTCTGCCACTAGGGGAGGGACAGGATCACTGACATGGCCCCACACCTGAGACCAAGGTATATCATGTCTGCCTAAGATAGGGGCTGATTATGGACATGAGAAAGTGTCTCCCCACTTCCCACCCCCAGGACATCAAGAACTGAGTAAAAAATAATAGCAGTCTACTACTGAGGGGAGGGGAGGAGACAAAAGTGAGGACAGAGAATCTCACTAAGGTTCAGGCTAAGGCTAAAGTGGAACAGAACATTGAGAAACACACTCTGGTAACCCAACCCCAGCCATAACCCAAGGTAATGCCAGAGGAATTTAAAGCCTGAGGAGTACCAGTGGTAACTAGCAACAATAAATACAAACCCAGGTTAACTCCTGACTAGATTGATTCATTTCCTCACAGTAAATGCCTAGAAAAGGAAGAGTTATCCACATATCCAGACATGAAACTATTTACCTCAGTGTCTTCTGTCTTGAAAATTATGACACTCACAAAGAAGCAAAGAAAAACATCACATGGTCAAGAGACAAAGCAATCAGTAGACTTGAACTCAGATATGCCTCAAATGTTAGATTATCATAAAAAGAACTTCAGTAATTATGATGACTATGTTAAAGTCTCTAGCAGAAAAGATGGATGACAGGCATGGCCATATGAAGGATATCAGCAGAGACAGAGAAAGTACAAGAAAGGACCAAATAGAAAGGCTAGTGATGAAAATCATGTTGAAAGACTAAAAACTTGGATGCCTCATTAGGAGACTTTATTCAATAGGAAACATAAAGATAGGTCAGTAGAAATTGTCCAAACACAAGTACAAAGACTAGAAAGGAAGGAAGGAAGGAAGGAAGAAGGAAGGAAGGAATGGAGAGAGAGAGAGGAGGGAAGGAAGGAAGGAAAGAAGAAAGAAAGAAAGAAAGACATAAAGAAAGAAAGAAAGAAAAAACAAAGAAAAGAAGGAAGGAAGAAGGAAAGAAACCCAGAGGAGTTCATCTAAGAGTTGTGGGACACACTGAACTAACCATCATGTAATTGGAATCCCAATAAGAAAAGAGGGACAAGGTGGCAGAAGAAATACTTAAAGAAATAATAGAGTGAGCCTTTTATCCCTCCTGAAAGAATGGAAGACTTTGCACTTTCCTTCGTTAGACTGAGATGACATTTGCAGTCTGATTCTTTCACTAATCTGGGCTACTTGGACATAGTTGCCTCTTCAATTCTAGAAACTGAAGCACTGGCAAAGAAGCACGGATGTCAAGTGTTACCCCCGACACAGTGGGCACTCAGCAAATGTTAGCATTCCTTCCATATCTACCTAAAGTCTCCTCCAGATTACAGTCTTTGCCAGACGCAGTCTTGGCATTATAGCTGATTTCCTTTTTGTTAGGCCTGGGGGTGGGGAGTGAGTGGAGATGGAAGAGAAAAGATCCACTCAGAGTGAGTCAGAGCCAGGATGGGCTGGAGCTGCCTGAGGCTTGTTTCTCAGGAGTGTAGGAGGTTAAACCTTTATTTATTTAAAAAAATTTTTTTTAGGGATGCTTGAGTGGCTCAGTCAATTAAGCGTCTGACTTCGGCTCATGATCTCATGGTTCGTGAGTTTGAGCCCCGCATAGGGCTCTGGGCTGACAGCTCAGAGCCTGGTGCTTGCTTCAGATTCTGTGTCTCCCTCTGTCTGCCCCTCCACTGCTTGCACTCTGTCTCTCACATTGTCTCAAAAATAAATAAGCATTAGAAAATTTTTTTAAATAAAAAAATAAATAAGTTAAAAAAATTTTAAGTTTATTTATTTTGAGAGAGACAGAGAAAACAAGCAGAGGACAGGCAGAGAGAGAGAGAGAGAGAGAGAGAGAGAATCCCAAGCAGCCTCCACACTGTCAGCACAGAACCCAATGTGGGGCTCGAACTCGCAAAGCGAGATCACGACCTGAGCAGAAATCAAGAGTCAGATGCTTAACCAACTGAGCCACCCAGGCACCCTGGAGATTAGACCTTTAGAAATCCCTCTCCTCAGCTTCTCTCAGCATCTGGAGACTAGGGACTTGAACTCAAGGCCACACACTTCTGCAGTATACCCTTGGCCAAAACAGATAGTGCTTCTCATTCCTCTGAGACCTAATTCAGTCTTTCCTCTGCCTCACAACAACCAAGTGCTATTTTGTTGTTGTTGTTAAAACATATACTTTAGTATATGATGGTATAAGACATAAATAAACCTACTTTTCAAAAGTCCTTGAATTGGCAAAATTTGATAATTAACTGGTGAAGGGGGCTGGATGATAGATATGTTAATATATGATGGGTTCACATATTATTCTCCATACTTTTGGACATTTAAAAATAGAGTCCTTGTTGGCTTTCCTTTGTTGTCTGTATTGAATTTTACCTTTGACAGAAGAGTGATCTTGTAATATATTCTTACCACTCATAGGGAGAGGTATCCTTGAACTTGGCCAGTTTACCAATTATCACATATGAACATTGCAAAAGGATTTGGCTAATTACAATGAGTTACAATGTAAAAAAAGTATTTAAACTTCATTTTAGTATATTTGAATGCTTATTCTATTTTTATTTGGGCTTTTTTTTTTTTTTTTTTTTTTAGTTAAGTAGACTCCACACCCAATGTGGGATTTGAACTCATGACCCCGAGAGCAAGAATCTTGTGCTCTACAGGGGTGCCTGGTTGGCTTAGTCAGTTAAGCATCTGACTTCGACTCAGGTTTGTGAGTTGGAGCTCCACATCGGGCTCTGTGCTGACAGCTCAGAGCCTGGAACCTGCTTCAGATTCTGTGTCTCCTTCTCCTTGCCCCTCCCCTGCTCACGCTGTCTCTCTCGTCTCGTCTCTCAAAAAATACATAAACGTTAAAAAAATTTTTTTAAAAAAGAATCTGTACTCTACAGACTGAGCCAGCCAGTTGTCCCTGTTTGGGCTTTTTTGAGTTATTTTACTGATAGTCTGTGAGATAGATGATTTTTTTGGGGGGGGGTCTGGGTGAATCTGAAGGAATGTAGAGGTTTTTTGTTTTGTTTTGTTTTTGTTTTTTACTTTTTACAGCATTCACAGATTGAAGCATAGATGTAGTTTTGTGGTTGTATACTGAACCACTTGAAAGCACAGCTTCTGGGCAGGGAGTGGTAGCTCCCCAGCTCTGTGAGTTCGACACATCCCATCCTAGTAGAGTAAATGGTTTTCAGAAGCTGGAAACCACATCTTATGTTGTGGGAAAATAGAGCTAATTATTGGGGAGCTCCTGTGGGCACCAAGCAATTTGGGTTATGGTTTTTTCTTTGTCTACCAGGCCACTTTGTTTGATTATCTCTCAAGAGGTAGTTGAGGGTAAATGGAAGATGAGACCTTCTTAACTGACACCTGGAAAGGGATGTGGTGGGGTCCCAGGGTGCCCTGGGCAGTGGGATGTCAGGTGAGGTGTAGAGGGACGCTGTGAATTGCAAGAGTGTGTGTGTATGTGTGTGCAGTAAGCTGACCATGTATTAACGCAAAAGCTTGATTAAGATGTCTTTAGTTAGAATGAAAACTTTGAACTAACCTGAGAAAATAATGAATGGGGTAGTTTTACTAAGATGTTCAGTAGGCACATCTCCAAAGCGGCACTATTTTTTAAGAGTAAGATGGAACAGCAGTTATCATATGGCTGACCTGTAGGAAAGAGCTTGTCTTTAATAATAGCTACTATACATGCTGCTGTGATTATCTCTTGCAATTTTCTCAACTATCCACTTTACACATGGGGGAATCTGTTCCCTAATAAGGGACTTATTATTATTATTATTCCCTAATAAGGTGAAGGAACTTGACACAGCTGGTTAATTGTGTGCCTAGAATGCGAATCCGGACAGACCCCAGAGCCCATTCTCTTATCCACTGTGCAACAGCAGTGTCTCTGCATAAGCATCTGTGCAATAGAGAGGAGTGTGCATAGGTGACGTATATGTGACAATAAAGTTTGTGCAAAGGTGATGTCTGTGCAAGAGCGCTTGTCTGTACAAAAGTGATGTCTGAGACTATCTCCCTGAAATGAGAGAGCTGGTCAACTTAAGTTAGCTATGTTTACAGTGGCGGGGAGAGCAGCAAAAAATCTGGATTCTAGCCCTGACTCTCCCTGTCCCCGTGGATTGCCCCCACAGTAATGCATTTATCTTACCTGGCAGCTCCAGTTTCTATCTCTTAGGTAGGCATATACTCACCCTTGGAGGACTTGTACTACCTCTGAGGCTAAGCGAATGCCTTGCAAAATTAACTTGCAGAATATAGTTTTGGGCAAATATACACTAGTCTACATTTTCTTTGTGACTTTGTCCTGGGCAAAGTGAGGGAACATCTGAGGAAGTGTGGAGGGGACCCTGCAGTCCAGGGGACAGGGAGGAACCTCTGGAGGGAGTGGCTGAGCACGTGCCTGAGGGGGACGTGTCTGCCTTTTGTGGAAACTGGCCAGTAGACTGGCAGTTAGGGGAGTTTCCTGCAGAGTGACTTGATTCCAGGGCTTGATTACAGCTGAGTGACAGCATGTTGACGGAGATTTTGAGGCAGTGGTAATGACGGATGTCTCGGGGTGATGGAGACACCTGGTGTTTGTTTTGAGGAAGACACAGAACTTTTCAGTGCTTTGAATTCAAGTGTCTTTGTGGGGGGTGGGGGTGGGGAGCATTCCAAGGCCTGCCATCCCAGTTTCCTTCTTGGAACCTCAGGGCTCCAGGGAACAATTGGAATAGTTGTGATCTATACTCAGCCTCCTTAACTGGTGGATTCTGGGCTTTCATGTTTGAAGTGACTGTGAGGCACGGGGATGGATGTGTACAGAGAGGGGCCATGGGCCTTACTGTTTCAGAGGCTCAAGGGCTAGAGACAGAGGTTTGAAGATGATGACATATCCTCCCATCATAGCCTCTATTTCCTGCAGAGGTGAGAGGGGCAGGGCAAGGCCTGAAGCAGGAGCGTTTGAAATACTAATGGTTGGTGGCACAGCTTTTTCCAGGCTTGCTGGGCTTCTCTGATAGGATTTCATGCATCCATCCATAGGTTTATTCATTTATTCAGTAATTTGTGGGATATTTACTGACTTCCTATTATGAGAAAGATGCTATACTAACATTTTGTGGGGCCGGAGTCGGTTCTAAGGTAAATCAGCAAAATACCCTTGCTTTGAAGGAGTTTAGTAAGGGAGATAAGGTAAAAATATCAATACACAAACTACAAGGTAGAAAATGCTAAATGCCAAAAACTGGACATCACTAAAACACTATGGGGTTCTGGAAGAGGAAGGAATCATGTGACAACTGTGAAGGTTAGGTAAGGAATCATGGAGGAGAGGGTTGGATTTAGACGTGTGGAGATTGGAGAGAGAGGGCAAAATGGTCCTCCTGGTGAAGGAAAGCTCATGCACAAATGCAGGGAGGTGGGAAAGTGTTTTGCGAATACCAAGCTGTTGAATTTGGCAGGAGCATGAGGTAACTGGGTGAAATTAGAAGGATTTCCTCTCAGTGCCCCCCCCCTCCCCTGCCACGTTCCACACCTTTAAGAATACAGAGGAGGACATCAGGCCTAAATCTTGCCTCAATTAGTACTACTGAAAAAGGAATTAGAGGGCCACCTGGGTGGCTCAGTCAGTTGTGACTCTTGTTATCAGTTCAGGTCCTGATCTCACAGCCATGAGATGAAGCCCCACATTTGGCTCTGCTCTGGGCATGGAACCTGCTTGAGATCCTCTACTCTTTCCCCGGTCATGCTCTCTCTTACTCTCTCCCTGAAAAGAAGAAGAAGAAGGAGGAGAAGAAGAAGAAGAAGAAGAAGAAGAAGAAGAAGAAGAAGGAAAAGAAGAAGAAGAAAAGGAGAAGAAGGAGAAGAAGAAGAAGGAGAAGTAGTTAGGGATGAAAGCCATGTCTGTCCTGGAGTCTTTAGGATCCTATCAAGGGGAGAAGTCAGTCAAAACAACAACTTGAAGTCTGCCTTCCTTGACGGTTTCCCGAATGGATTCTGACAGCGATTCTGAAGAGGACTGGCTAAGCCACTCTCAGCACAGACACCACTGGCAAACCTGCCCTGCCAACTCTTTCTGGATGTTGAAAGTCCTAGTTTCTTAAGCTAACTCCTTTCACAAACACTAGAAACATATAACAGTAAGTGAACTGTATCTTGGAGCACTGAAACAAAAGCATTCCATTTTTGGGTCTAACACTGCCTTTATTCTGGCATGAGGAAGATCTTGGGTGTGTACCAGTTTAGAGTAAGGATGAGGAGAAACAGTATCCCCAAGATGGCTATCGCTAATGTATTTTCACAGGCTCTAGATGCTAATTTCCAGAAACTCAGTATGTACTGTATGGCAGATGTTGAGAAACTTAATCAACATCTTTCAGAAAAAAGCTCATCCGGTTTGTTGCATTTAATAGTACTTCATTCCTTTATTTTTTTAAATGTTTATCTTGTGAGAGAGAGGGGGGTAGAGAGATAAAGAAAGGGAGAGGGAGAATCCCAAGCAGGCTCTGTGCTGACAGTGACATGGGGCTTGATCTCAAGAACTGTGATAGCATGACCTGAGCTAAAGTCAAGAGTTGGAGACTTAATCGACGGAGCCACCCAGGTGCTCCTAATTCCTTTATTTTAAAATTTTTTTTTAAGTTTCGCAGGATTTTTTATTGCAGTAAAAAAATATATGTAACATAAAATTGACCATTATAACCATTTTTAAGCATGCAGTTCAGTGGTAATAAATACATTCACATTGTTGTGCAACCTTCACAAATATCCATTTTTAGAACTTTTTCCATCCTTCCAAGTTGAAACTCCATACTCATCAAACCCTAACTCCCCATTCCTCCCTCCCTCAGTCCCTGGAAGCCACCATTCTACTTTCTGTCTCTATGAATTTGACTACTTGAGGTACGTCATGTAAGTGGAATCACAGTCTTCATTCTTTCATAACTGGCTTATTTCACTTAGCATAATGTTTTCAATGTTTATCCATTTTTGTAGCTTGTGTCAGACTTTCCTTCCTCAATAATATTTCCTGATATGTATGCACCACATTTTGTTTCTCTGTTCCCCCGCTGAGGGCTGCTTGCTCTGCTTCTACCTTTTGGCTATTGTGAGTCATGCTGCTGTGAACATGAGTATGTGAATATCTGTTTGACTCCCTGCTTTCAATTCTTTATGTGTATACCCAGAAGTGAAATTACTGGGTCATACGATCATTCCATTTTTAACTTTTTGAGGAATCATCATACTGTTTTGCATACTGGCTATACCATTTTACATTCCACCAATAGAGCCTAGGAGTTCTAATTTCTCTATGTCTTTGCCAATACTTGTTACTTTCTGCTTCTTTGATAGTAGCCATCTGAAGGGGTGTGAGGTGATATCTTAGTTTGATATTTATTTGCGTTTTGAAAACAACTTTTTAATATGAAATTTCTATAAAGAATAAGGTCATGAAACTGGCTGAATGCTTTTTTACAATATGACTCAAAAACTGTACACTCCAGGGGCGACTGGGTGGCCCAGTCGGTTGAGCATCTGACTCTTGATTTCGGCTCAGGTCGTGATCCCAGGGTCATGGGATTGAGCCCCACATCAGGCTCTGTACTGAGAATGGAGCCTGCTGAAGATTCTCTATCTCCGGTGCCCCTGTCCCCTGCTCATGTGTGCTCTCTCTCACGCTCTCTCTCTCTCAAAAAAGTACATTCCAACAGATATTTTCATTAAGAATTAATCCTAAAGATTTTAAGCAAAGAAATAGCCCCTACATAGATCACACACTTCAATAAAACTGTGAAAAAAACTTTTAACCAAAAATGAGCATGCTTGATGTACTGTGTATGGCAGGTTGCTACTTATTTTCCAGTAGTCAATCTACATCTCTGTCATCAAAATTGGGCTTGAAATGATCATTTGGCCACTTAGCTAAAAGCTGTTCTTGTTAGTTGAGAGACGGGAGGAAAAGGAAAAGCATCAGACTTTCACCACCAATGGATATCCTAGTATCATCTGGCATTACTCACTCAACTCTTGATTTATTCGTGAGAAAGAAAATAATACAATAAATACTTCCTAAGCCTTAGAAATCTTGCAGTATCTTTGAGCACATTCTTTAATTCATTCAATTACAAAATTTAAGCTCTTATTAATTAACTAAACAATTAAGTTCTTATTGCCTAGCTTTCATGACCATAACATTAACCTTGGGCGTTTCTAGAATTCAATTTCCCAGACCTCCATTTCTTGGAAATTTTGATTGTCTAAAACAGAAAGGACCCAAGAATCTGTATTTTTGTTAAACACTCAAGTAACATATTACTTGTTCACCTCTGAAAATTGCTTTGATAATAGTTGCCAAAAGTATGCACATGTCTTAACTCATGGCTCAGTTAAAGAAAGGGTATTTTATTTTACTTTATTTTTAAATTTTTTTAATGTTTTACTTATTTTTGAGAGGAAGAGAGACAGAGCAGGGGAGGGGCAGAGAGAGAGGGAGACACAGAATCCAAAGCAGGCTCCAGGCTTTGAGCTGTCAGCACACAGCCCAATGCTGGGTTCAAACTCCCAGCTGTGAGATCATGACCTGAACCGAAGTCATATGCTCAACTGAGTGATCCACCCAGGTACCCCAAGAAAGGGTATTTTAGAAAGATAACAACAATTAAACATTTTAATGAGTTAAACATTTATTTTTTTAATTATGCTACTTTTTATGCTATCAAACATGCAGTTAAGACATTAGTTTTTCAAATTATCATTGAATAATTGAACATAGAGAATTAAAAATCCTGAAATGACAGGAACGTAGAGTTGGAAAAAAGTTTAAAGCTCCATGAAGTCCCAGAAAATAATTACTATATCAGAAAACGCATGCCCCTTATGGTTCAAAGCCTTTGCTCATACTATTTATTTGCCTGAAAATTTTTGTCCTCTTTTTTTTTGGTATGTGATAAAGAATTACTTTTCCTATTCTCCTTTCCTTCCCCACCCCTGTGTCTTTCTGTCCTTGTCTTCCCATGACCTCTTACTGGGAAATTATTTTTTATGGAACTGGCTCATTTGCTTCTTATTAACTGTGCCAAGACTCTAGGCTTATCATTTGCTCCCAGATAGCCCTTATTAGGCAGCCCTAATAGTTGAAAGTTGTAGAGTTCATACTGTATGAGGTAATCTCTAGGTGGCAGGTTAGGGACTAGGACTTCTCAGGGCAATGGTGATAGGGATAATGTAGAACAATGGATTGCACTGAGGTCTCTTCCAATCTTTGGGATTTTTCTAACATCTCTGTAATTTCAGTTATCCCGAAGAGAATTAATCAGGGAGTAGTGGTGTCAGTAGGGGGGACAATACCATTCAGAAATAACTCAGGGTATATAATCTAGGCAGCTAAATATATTTACCTAATCCTGGACGATTTCCTATCTAAGGGGACTCTTTGGCTAAAAATTCTATCTCTATCGCTTGAAAATCAATGTTATTAGTTTTTCTGAAGTGTTCATAAACACCGAACTAAAATTTGTTATTTAAAAAAAATTTTCACCTATTTTTCTCAACCCAATTGCCCCACTTCAGGCAAACATCAATCTGTTCTGTATATCCATGAGTGCAGGGTTTTTGTTTTTGTTTTAGTTTAGATTCCACATATAAGCATGATCATACAGTATTTATCTTCTTTTGTTTTATTTCACTTAGCAAAATTCTTTCAAGTTCTATCCATGTTGTGGCAAATGGCAAGATTTCATTCCTTTTTATGGCTGAACAATATTGTTTAAAGAAGTTAATTTGAGAAATGTAACAGAACACCATGGGGGAAGGGAAGGGGAAAAAATAGTTTCAAACAGAGAGGGAGGCAAACCATAAGAGACTCTTAAATACAGAGAACAAACTGAGGGTTGATGGGGGTGTGTGGAGGAGAGGAGAAAATGGGCATTGAGGAGGGCACTTGTTGAGATGAGCACTGGATATTGTAAGCGATGAATCCTGGTAATCTACTCCCAAAGCCAAGAGCGCACTGTATACACTATATGTTAGTGAACTTAACAACAAATTATATTAAAAAAAAATGTTCCAGTTACAGTCACACATGAAAATAAAAAAATGCTTCCTTCTCATGGACATGATTCAAACCATCATGGTTTTCTGTAATACTCAGGAGCACGTAAAGCTCTGATGGATTCTTTGGAAAATGCGGAAGGAAAGGGATTGTGAAAACACACACTCAGTGCTTAGAAAAAGAAGCATAGAAAGGAGACACAATAGTGGGGTAAGAAACACCAGGGAAATTGAATTCAGCATAATTGTCACCAGAGAAAGTGTCACAGAGAACTTACAGATACACCAGGCAGTGCGAAGAAATGGTCTGTCCTTTTCCAGAGGTGACCTAAAAAGCAGGAGAAAACCTATGTAAGAAATCCCGGATGAGAAAGTGTTCAAAATCTGGTTGAGTGCAGCGTTGGTGGTATAATGGTAAACATAGATGCCTTTCAAAATCTGGTTGTGTTGCCAAGAAACCTCAAGTAAATCTTACCAGGATCTTCCTCAATATCTAGTCACCAATGTAGAGCTTTGTAAAGCCACAAAGCCCAAATGGATACCAATTATCAGGATCAAGACAGAAGGATACAGGACAGAAAACTATCAGACTTTACAGACCTTAAGTAGACAATGACATTACTTGGTTTTGAGGCAGAGAAGGCTGGCTTTTATTCTCACAAGCACTCTTTTTCTGGTCAAAATGTGTGCTTTTCTAGAAGTGCTTTGAGCAAGCAAGTATGGTTTAAAGAAAAGAAGGATAACTATCGAGTCTGGACATAGGCAGTACCTGATCTTTTAAAAGATTTCGGGTGCATCTGGCTGGCTTATTTGGTGGAGCTTGTGACACTTGATCTCAGGGTTGTGAGTGTGAACCTACGTTAGGTGCAGAGTTTACTTAAACAAATATAAGAAAAAATAAAAAATAGATTTCAGCATGTGTAGGTGCTTAGATAAAACCCTCCTTTTGGGGGATCATGGTGGGCTCATGCATGATTTCTCATGTATTAGCCTACATGCTTTCTTTCTATTTTTTTAGACAGCATCATGACAACCTTAAAATAAATTATTCTTCATGATGTTTGCTTGTTGTAGCTTTATATGAAATGACTCCTCTTGTCCTTCCTATTTTGTTGAAAGCATCTAGGGTTTTTTCCATGCTTTTTACATATGGTAAAGAAAGTCAGCACACATAAAATCAGATCTGTATGTTCTTTGGATATTAAGGTTCAGAAATTTTTAAAATCAGTGTATTTCCTTTATATATGTTTAACAAATCTCCTGCTTTAGAAAACATAGGACATAAATAATTTTCTATGAAAACAATGATGCGATAGATAAAAAGGTTTAGCCATGCAGAACTTTCGTGTCTCTTGTATATTTTTGCCATTTCACTCTGGCTTCCTAAGTGGCTGAAGAATGCCATGGATTCTTAAGAGATCTATCTACAATTAAATGAGAACCAGTCTTTGTACACAGCTCTTTTGAGAAAACTGTATTGAAAAATGACTTCTATTTCCAGAAACATTATAGTCATTCAGAAAGCGATACAAATGAGTTTTGTAGTAATGAATGCTATAGATTATTGAAGTTCTTTTTTATGTTAATCACTAACATAAAGCCATGAATCACTTTATCTCAGGGTAGGAAAGTAGTGCTCTGTTACCTTTCCGTTGTATTATTTTGTTATGGAAACTGGTCTGGATTGCCCAGTGGAAGGACCAAGTGGCAATCGGAATTCTTGGAAGGCAGAAGGTTTATTTTACACTGCCGGGCTCAGAGGAGATTGCTTTCCAGAGGCCTGAGTCCCCAGCATAAGCAGAGGGGACAATTTATAGTCTGTTCTTGCGTGGCAAGTGGGGTGGGAAGAAAAACCTAGAAGGGGAGTCTTCAGGCAGGGACTGGAATTCCCCTATCAGTCCTGTCAGCCATCTTGTAACATATTTTTCCCTGTCACTTTGCCTTTAAGAAGGGGGTAGTGCCAAAAAAAAAAAAAAAAAAAGTAATGTTTTTTTAATTTAATGTTTATTTATTTCGAGAGAGAGACAGAGCGTGAGCAAGGGAGGAGTAGAGAGAGGGAGACAGAATCTGGAGCAGGCTCCAAGCTCTGAACTATCAGCACAGATCCCAACGTGGGGCTCGAACCCACAAACTGTGAGATCATGACCTGAGCCGAAGTTGGGCGCTTAACTGACTGGGCCACCCAGGTGCCCCTTAAATGTTTTTTTAA
This sequence comes from Panthera uncia, assembly GCF_023721935.1. NCBI lineage: Eukaryota > Metazoa > Chordata > Mammalia > Carnivora > Felidae > Panthera > Panthera uncia. Next base: position 39,663,766 of record NW_026057577.1, on the reverse strand, counting down.
ACAAAGGTAGGGAAATTCTTGTTAATTAATATGTAATAAGTTAATGTAAGAAATAAATCAAATGAAATTAATTGATGTAATGAAACTGTGCTGAGCCTTTTGAGACTTGTTATTTCTCTTAGTCTTCATTCATATGTGTTTTAAGTTAAATAAAAACTGTTTTCTTAAATAATGAAGAGTTGAGTCTTAAGGATTTTAAATATACTAAATGTGGCGAATTAGCTTAGGAATTCCCTGAACCTGCACTGATGGGTTAACAAGGCATAAAGAACTACAAAGCCATAGGATGCTCACACCCAAGTATGGGTAAACAAGATTAGGTAAATAGGTATGGAAAGGGCGGGGCAAAGGCCCCAGTATAGAACAAAAGTATATAAGGTAAACAAGATTAGGTATTCAGGGCAGAAATGCCCCCCAACTTAGTACTATAGCATAAAGCTGCTTTCACAGGAAGGAAGGACCAAATTAGATAAACAGGTAAATAGGGCTATAGACCACTGCAGGGCAAAGTTGACTAGAGTGGAGCTAATTAACAAAAGAAAGGTGCCTTGTTGACCCTGAAGTAGCTTGCTCAGTCTTGTCCCCTAGACCAGTTTAGGGAAATAGAGGTGGTGTCTCTTATCTGCTGTAAAAACCTTCTGCCCACCAGTGCCAGGATTTTGCTTTTATTAACCCCAACCCCTAACCCCGCATATTTTCAAAACCCCCTTTCTCTCACGTCCATGAGTTAATGTTCACGTTTCATTGTCTCTTTGTGCACGTCCATCACTATGTTTGTAAGCCTTCTGATCCTAATAAAAATGGAGCAAGGACCCTTAATTGGGGCTCTTGTCTTCTCCCAGACATTAGCCATCTCTCGAATTTTAATCCTGTGTCCTGCTTTCTTGCTAGAAAAGAAAGAACTCTAGACCCAGAGTCCACTACAACTAAAACATTCTATTCTGGTATGAAAGATAATTTTCTTAGCATGACTCCTCCTATGAAGTTAAGGAGCAGAAAGGCTTCCTAGAATGAGATTCCAGGTTGATCAGCTGAATGCCTTTGCCTTAACAGGGAAATTATGCCAGAGTGTGCATACAGGAGCAGAAGAAAGGTTCATATAGAGCCTCTTTAATGAGTATTTTTTAATTTAAGGAGGTTTTTATCCCCCCACTTTAGTGATTCAGATAAATACTTCAATGCTCTCTTTTATGCCATTTTAATTTTCTTTTTTCCCTTATCTTAATCTGAAATGGCATTTTTCTTCAGAACCCCAACACTTCTTGCACAAACCCAAAAGGCATAATCATCAAACTTGCCTTTAGATCCACACATACTACTTCACTTCCTACAAACTGGATTCCGCTTAGCTGGGCCTAGAAAGCCATTTCTTCATTCCCCAGCTGGCCTCTGTCTATCTTTCTGGCCTATCAGAACCTTTCAGGGTACAAGATCTCAGAACATTCACTGTGTTATAGCGTTCTAAGATATGGGGAAGGTGGAAGTATTCAGTCTTCTATTTTCCAAATTTTCTGCATCCAAATATTATGGAGACAAACTGAATCTGGGTGTGGGTGGCAAGCAAGAGGCTAAGGTTTTCTCAGCTCTGCTTCAAGCAGAGCAGACTATATTCTGTTTGTGTATTTTTAAAAAGTTTTTAAAAGTTAATTAATTAATTAATTAATTAACTTGGGGGGGGAAGAGCATGAGTGGGGGAGGGGCAGAGAGAATTCAAAGCAAGCTCTGTACTGTCAGTACAGAGCCCAACACAGGCTTGAACCCATGAACCTTGAGATCATGGCCTGGGTCGAAATCAAGAGCTGGATCCTTAACCATCTGAGCCACCCAGGTGCCCTGCTTTTTTATTTTAAAAAATATGAATCTAGGGGCACCTGGGTGGCTCAGTTGGTTGAGCATCTGACAATTGCTTGTGGTTCAGGTCATGATCCCAGGGTTGTGGGATTGAGCCCCGCATTGGGCTCTGAGCTGAGTGTAGAGCCTGCTTAAGATTCTCTCTCTCTCTCTCTCTCTCTCTCTTTCTCTCTTCCCTCTGCTCCTCTCCCCTGATCATGCTCTCTGTCTCTAAAAATAAAAATAGAATAAAAATATTAATCTAGTGTGTGGCTTCCAAAGTTGGATGCTTAAAGATGGTCCAACAGAGACACAAGATTTGGGAAAGTCTAGAAAATTAACAGTACCAGAAATCAGAAGTAACTCTGGAACTGACTTTATTTGTTATGGAACAAACTTGAAAATTATGTAAGATCCATCATATCTGTAAGACTCTTGCTGACCTCAGTGGAACTCCCAAGGAAATCCATGGTTTAAAGAGAATTGAAAGTAGGTTTTGAGGTTCCAGGTAATGTGGTTGCTGTCAATGCTTAGCATTTCCCTTCATGGTACAGATTTAGTTTTCCATTATTCATCCTAAAAACAAGGTAATGGAAGACATCAAGGATCAAGAAATTGTGGCACCAACATAGAAAGAAAATGGGATTATTTAAAAATAACATGGGAGGAACCTCCACACTGGTTTCCAGAATGACTGCACTGGTTTGCATTCCCACCAACAGTGCAAGAGGGTTTGCTTTTCTCCATATCCTCACCAGCATCTGTTGTTTCTTGAGTTGTTAATTTTAGCCACTCTGACTGGTGTGAGGTGGTATCTCAGTGTGGTTTTGATTTGTATTTCTCTGATGATGAGTGATGTTGAGCATCTTTTCATGTGTCTATTAGCCATCTGGATGTCTTCTTCGGAAAAGTGTCTATTGATGTCTTCTGCCCATTTCTTCACTGGATTATTTGTTTTTCAGATACTGAGTTTGGTTAAGTTCTTTATAGATTTTGGATACTAACAGTGTGGAGGTTCCTCAAAAAAATAAAAATAAAACTACTCTACGATCCAGCAATAGCACTACTAGGAATTTATCCAAAGGATACAGGATTGCTGATCCATAGGGGCACATGTACCCCAATGTTTACAGCAGTGCTTTCAACAATAGCGAAATTATGGAAAGGGCCTAAATATCCATCAACTGATGAATGGATAAAGAAGATGTGGTTTATATATACAATGGCATACTATTGGGCAATGAGAAAGAATGAATTCCTGCCATTTGCAGCAACGTGGGTGGAAGTGGAAGGTATTATGCTAAGTGAAGTAAGTTAGTCAGAGAAAGACAGGTATTATATGGTTTCACTCATATATGGATCTTGAGAAACTTAACAGAAGACCATGGGAGAAGGGAAGGGGAAAAAATAGTTACAAACAGAGAAGAAGGGAGGCAAACCATAAGAGACTCTTAAATACAGAGAACAACCTGAGGGGTGATGAGGGGTGGTGGGGCAGAGTGGAATATGGGTGATGGGCATTGAGGAGGGCACTTGTTGGGATGAGCACTGGGTGTTGTATGTAAGAAATGAACCACTGGAATCTACCCCCAAAACCAAGTGCACACTTTACACACTGTATGTTAGCCAATTTGACAATAAATTATAATTTTTAAAAAAGAGAAAAAAAATCACATGGGTAAAAGCAGCTGTAGTCTTGGGCTTGCCTGTTTCACACTGACCCGCTTTGAGAATTGTGACTTTCTGTCCACTACTTTCTTGGCTCAGATCTAGGTGCCTTATATATAAAGTGAGAGAATGGGTATCTGGTGTTTTTTCCAGCTCTAACTTTTATGGCTACGGGGCACACTTACCTTTAACATTCATTTATTTCTGCAGTAATGGTTTATTGAGCTCGTAATATAATACTGGCACTATCAAAAACAAGAGAGGTATAATTTTTACCTCCTCACTACCTTAAGAGGTGAGCAGTCATTAATTTTGAAAGCGGAGACGTCCAACTCTTTCTTAGTCACACATTCTAATTTTAAGCAGCCTTATAATCATCTTATTTCTTGTGGATGGACAGGAGTTCAATTCTTCAATGTTTGCATGGCTCACCAAATCCAATCTTTCAAGTTGTTACTTAAATTTAAAATACACTTTAATGGTCAATACTAAGTAATCTATAGGACTCACAGCCCTCCTTATCCTCTGATGCATTTTGTTTGCTGTCATCTGCAAAAACGAAAACTCCATGGAAGCAGGAAGCAGGAGGCAATGCTGTGTGTTTCGCTCACCAACTTACCTCCATGTGAGCAATTCCTGGTACACAGTGGATGTTTAATAAATATCTGGTAAATGAATGATTCAATAATAAATTTATTCCTACTTAAAAATCTGAATGTATCACATTCTTTCAGAAAATGATTGAATTTATTGTTCAAAGGTTAAGTACCTTTTATGTTTTCTTTGGACAAACACCCAAGGCACTACTGAGAGAAAACTACAGAGACACATGGAAAAATGTTCTTGTATTCCCTGTGGATCAGAGTGATAGTTCCTGATACAAATAAACAGAAAGTCATCTTACCTTTTGGCTTCATTAAATACACAGAGGTTACCATAGGTTTTTCCATCAGAACCACAGACTGGTTTGTAGATAGACTGACATTTTGTATTTCCATTTGGGTTCTTGCTGCTGGTACTGCCAGTCTGCAGTCATGTGAAAGACCATGCAGTAAATATAGGGAACTCAATTTAATTCTGATATTGTGATAAGACAATAGTCATTGCTCATTAGTTATTGATGAAGCATTGCACTAAACCTATCATTTTGTTAATCCCTTTTTTTTAATTTAAACTGCACAACAATTCTGAAAGAAGGATAGATTTTGCTCCATTGTATAATCGCAGGCATACAGTGCATTTAAGTGATAAGTCCAAGACCAGATATAGATTAAATACCCAAGTTGGGGTTCAGAACCTGAATGATGTGACTGCAGAGCCCTTGCTCTTATTAATGTCACACTGCCTCCACTTTAATGCTTTGTAGACAAGCCTTCTCCTGCCCAAGGAAACAACAATTCTGGAAAAGTTATAGTGGCAAATACAAAACACATGTGATCATCGTTTATTGAAACTTTCTTTTTCTTTGACCCATGAAAGCAAATGAGGCAGGAGGTAGGACTGCGCAGAGTGGAATTAAGTCCTACCTGAAGCACTTCCTTGGAATCAAGTTATAGAATGACAGAAGTCTGTGAACGGAAAGGAGTTTTGACAGCAGATTATAACAGAGACACTAAGTGAAACTGTGAGGATATTCAGTAGGTGGCTCAGTCTTCTCAGGACCAAGGAAGATGAACAAGTAGTTCAGTCTTTTCCACTGGTTGACACTCCACTACCATTTTCATACCAATTGAGAAAGTTTAAGTGACAATGTAAACACCCAGAAACACGCTGGTGGTGGCAGTAAGGTATGAATGGCAGGGGTGTCCCTGGAAGATTACTACTTCATGCCAGCCTAGATGTAAAAACCAAGAGGGACAGGCGATTTTCATTTGCAAGAGTGCTGAGTAACGACAACTTATGATGTAAAAAATGAAGTTCCCATTAAGATAATGAGATTGAAGAAGTGTTCTACAAAACTGTTTTGGATGTACTAAGTGAGTGTTCAGGGTCAGGGTTAAATGGAATTAGGAGGAAGACAGTTGGGAAAGAGAGAGACTGGCAAGGCTTCACGGCAGGACTCAAAGGGAATATAGGAGTCATGGATGTGCACCTGATTACAGTGATGTCTCCCGTATATCATTTATTCACCTATCTGAGAAACAGTTCAAAAGAACCTATTATATGCCTGTCTTATACTAGAATCGGGGGATACAGATATTTTTAAAAAAAGGTATTTTCTTTAAGGAGTTCATGTGCTGATTGAACATAATGAAGATCAATTACAAAGCAATATGGTATATTCTATGATAAAGGCTATCATTGGTATTAGAAATACATTTGTGGAAAATCAGAGGATTCTGTAAAACATGGATGTGTGACTAAGAGTGCCATGAAATGTCCAATCATACATGGACATGGGATCCAATCATTAAAAAAAATCCTTAAGAATACAGGAGTACTGATGCATAGGGGCACTTGTACCCCAATGTTTATAGCAGCACTCTCAACAATAGCCAAATTATGGAAAGAGCCTAAATGTCCATCAACTGATGAATGGATAAAGAAATTGTGGTTTATATACACAATGGAGTACTACGTGGCAATGAGAAAAAATGAAATATGGCCCTTTGTAGCAACATGGATGGAACTGGAGAGTGTGATGCTAAGTGAAATAAGCCATACAGAGAAAGACAGATACCATATGGTTTCACTCTTATGTGGATCCTGAGAAACTAACAGAAACCCATGGGGCAGGGGAAGGAAAAAAAAAAAGAGGTTAGAGTGGCAGAGAGCCAAAGCATAAGAGATTCTTGAAAACTGAGAACAAACTGAGGGTTGATGGGGGGTGGGAGGGACGGGAGGGTGGGTGATGGGTATTGAGGAGGGCACCTTTTGGGCTGAGCACTGGGTGTTGTATGGAAACCAGTTTGACAATAAACTTCATATATTGAAAAAAAAAAATCCTTAAGGCCATGCTCAGGAGTTTGGGTCTTATCTTCTAGAGAGTATGGTGCTACTGAAGAATTTCGAGCAGGGGAGTAATAGATCGGGTCAGATTTGTGATTTAGAAATAAACACCACTTGAGTGGCTTCTAGATTATGGATGGGATGGAAATGGGCATGAATGTTAAATCTGGCAAGGGTAGGGACTCCGTTCACAAAGGTCTGATCTAGTCCAGTATAGGTAGAAAGGCTGGAGTGGAAGACAGAAGAAAGGAATGAGAAATGGAATGGAAGAGCATGACACTCATTAATGACCATAGGTATGAAAATAACCACCCCCAGATTCCTTCGCCTTTTGTTGAATCCGTGTCATCACAACGTGTGGGTCTTTAGTAGAGTATATTCTGTTAACAATTTCAAGTCTTGGAAAATTGAATAGTTGAGGTAAGTTGACCAAGGGGAAAAAAAAAGAGATTAACACCAACCTGAATCTCCATTATATTGGTATTCAAAGGGTTGCCCGCATTTTTTATTTCTTCTTGATTGTAAAAAGGCTTTGATTTCCCTTGTTGGCTAGACAATCCTGGTCTTCCTTGGTGGTTAGATGACCCTGGCTTTCCTTGCTGGCTAGATGACCCTGGACCCCCTTGCTGGCTGGAAGACCCTGGCTTCCTTTGCTGGCTAGATGATCCTGAAACTCCTTGCTGGCTAGATAACCCTGAGCCTCCTTGTTGGCTAGAAGATCCTGGTTTTCCTTGTTCATTAGAAGCTTCTGAATTCCCTTTTGGATTAGAGTCTCCTGAATTCCCTTGCAGTCTTCCAGGCTGATTGAAAACTCCTGGCCTTCCTTGCTGATTAAAATCCCCTGGTTTCCCTGGCTGGTTAGAATACCCTGGTCGTCCTTGGAGACCAGATATTGCTTGTTTTCCTTGGGTGTTGCCTCCTTGCTTATTAAATTCCTTTTGTTCTCCTTGATGGTTAACTTCATGTTTTCTCTGTCGAATAAATGCAGGTTCTGAACCCTCTTCTGGTTTAAAAACACTTGTTTTCAAAGCCTGGGTTGAAGACACTGAAATGATGCCATAAGCACAAAAATAAAAGTAAAGTCATTTAACTTTAAGAGTTTTAAATCAACAGCATTCATCCCAAGTTGTAGTATGTATTTAACACCTCTTTCAGTTGTTTTTAATCAAACCTCAGACAGAAGCTTCCCATAACTTCTTACAACCTTAATATTTTGGGTCCTCTATTTTTTTCTTAATTGTATTACATGGTTTCTAAAAATCACGGCGTTGGGGTGCCTGGGTAGCTCAGTGGGTTAAACATCTGACTTTTCTCGATTTCAGCTCAGGTCATGATATCGAGGCCTGTGTCGGGCTTTGCTGACAGCTCAGGGCCCACTTGGAATTCTTTCCCTGTCTCTGCTCCTCCCCTACTCATGCTCTTTCTCTATCAAAATAAATTTAAAAAATAAATAAAAATCGTGGGGTCAAACTGGCTTGTCCCATTTCTAAATCAGAATCTGAATTACTTGAACGGAACTATCTGAGCTTCATACTACTCCAAATTCCTTGTAATGATTTCCTGAATAATCAAATAGACTCTGAGTTATGCTTATTATAAACTTTCCCTACATCACAAACCCTTTCCCATATTCCCGACCTCACCCTACAGAAGGTGCTATCAGCAGTTTTCTAGACATAAAAACTGCCAGTCGTGAGTCCTCATTCCATATTCTTTTCTCATCTCTATATATGCTTTCTGTAGCTGTTTTCTTCCCACCTTGCCCCTGTTCCAAAGGGAACAGCCCACCATTTCCCATAGGGGTCCTAGCATCAACCAATCAGTCATACTCTCTCCAGTGGTTATTTCTTTCTTTCTTTTGTACTCAAACTATTCAAGGAAATGGTAGATATTATATGACTATTTCTTAATACCTACTTTTCATAACTCATCTATTTCTTGAATTTATTTTGGAAGTTCATCCATCACTATATATATGTATATGTAAATATATATACATCACTATATATATATGTACATATATACACATATATAGGTACATACATACATATATATTTCCAGCAGGGGAGTAATAGATTGGGTGAGATTTGTGAGATATAGATATAGATATAGATATAGATATAGATGATATAGATATAGACAGATATAGATATATAGATGTAGATATGGTTTATTCAAATTTCTACTCCCAAATAAGCAGGGTTTAGACAACAATCCATGAGCAAATGGAATGGCTTTATGGCTGTTAAGTGCAATGGTATTCTACTGGGTCTTATGTTTCTTGTTCTTGGTTTGGTACAAGTGTTTCTTTTTGACTTCCTCGCCTTTTCTGTTTAATGATTTTCTTTTCCCCTTTACTTTCTCAATTTGGGGTTTCTGAAAAAGCTTTATTCAAGCTTGCATTGTTTTTCTTCGCAGGCTTTCTCCCTAAGTTTTTCATTTTATACAACCTGAAATAATTTCAGGGTAGGTAGTTCCAAATCTGTGCCTAGAGTCTCTGTTGCATTTGCATTTGATCCTCTTTTTATTTCCACAAGTGTACACACTTGTACCTTCAGGTAAATTTAACTAAAATCAAATGCATCATTAATTGTTATCCGTTGAGCATGCCATTGTCTACTCTATCACTGGTGGTTAAGGTCTTAGCCCAGGCTCAGGAATTTAGCACTTAGTAACCTGGTGTACTAACTGTGGTGTAGCGTGTGGTAGGACGGTCATGGGTGTAATCTAGCCATCCTTTCAACTGACCAGAACTATATTTGAAGGGTCCATTACCATGCCAGAGCTATAGAAAGATCTAGACACACAACCATGAATAAGGGATTGTTATTCTACCCTGAAGAAGCTGGAAAGTCTAATAATGCGTGTAAACAAGCAAACGGGCATTTATGGTAGCTTGATTAATGCTATCCTGTGAAAAATAAATTAGACAATAGACCCAGAGTCAAGATAGCAGGTAGTAGGGCATCATGTCTCCATCCTGGAGGAGGTGACACAGATAAGAAGTATAGGCTATAGCCAGAAAAATGGATAAGGAAATAATTATTTTCAGCAGAGAGATGAGCATTTGCATGAGTTCTAAGACTCAAAAGTATTCCTTAACAGGCACTAACTTTGAGCAGAAATCAATTAAAATAAGGTTGTGGATGAAATGGTAAAAAATAGATCAGCTGATCTATATTCTTTGTTAATTATGTTTTTTATTTTTAAATAGGTCTTACAAGCAAATTACATCAAATTTCAAAGACATAAAAGGGTAGTTTAAAGTAACTTTCCCTTCCTCTCCTGTCCCAACCCTCCTTGGACACAATTACATTTAACAGGTTTTTCTGTATCATTCAAGAGATGTCTTCTGTATTTACAAACATATTGGGATATATTTTTTCACACAATTAGTAGCACATTGTACACTGTTCTAATCCTTATTTTCTCCCTTGACAGAACCGTGAGGTTATATCAATACATATAAAGGCTCTATATCAATACATATAGAGCACCTTTATTATTTTCCCTAATGGCTGAAGAATATTTCACCTGTTAAATTACCATAATTTACCTAAACAGTCTTCTAACAATGAGTAGTGATTGTATTTCCTTCTTTTCCTAGTACAAACAATAATATAATGAAAATCTGATTAATATATCATTTCTCACATGGCTAAATTTGTAAAAAATCAGGGGTGGAATTTTTAAGTAAACAAGGTAACTATAATATCAGAATATGGTATAACTGTTTTTTTTTAATCTTTATTTATTTATCCTGAGAGAGAGAGAGAGAGGCAGAGAGACAGGGAGAGAGCAAATTCGCTGTCAGCACAGAGCCTGACATGGGGCTCGAACTTATGAATTGTGAGCTCATGACTTGAGCTGAAATCAAGAGTTGGATGCTCAGGCGCCCCTAACCATTTTTTTAAGTTAAATTTTTGTAAAATAGTTATCTGTTCTGTATTTTTGTCCTCTGATGTTACATTCTAAATATACTCTTGGCATTGCTCTATATTGTAATAGGCATTCCCGAATCCTCTCCTTTTGTCACCCTCCAAATCCATATAACTACTACATTTGGCATTAAGGGACTTTCTTCCATCAACAAATGCTTGCTTAATGCGTACTAAACATCATCTAGTAAAGCACTGAAGTACAAAAGAGATATGTTACCTGCCGTTATGGAGCATATATGTTCTAGGGAGGAATTTTATGTATCTATCTATATATTTTTCTTGCAAACATACGTAAACATAATAAGTATATGCATAATATATATTTTTCTCTGATATATATTATAAAAATATAGAATATCTGTGTCATTTATTATCTAGAGAAATTTACATCCTTAGCTGGAAATTTCATCTCTGAAAACAGACCACCTAACTGTATTGAGGTAGGGAACACAGAGAGGTCTGCTGAGTGACAGGCACCTAAGAACTCAAGTAATGGTAGCTACTGCCAGAGTATACGTGATTCTTATGGCAGCCTGTGGGAATGTCTACTTATTTCCATTTTATAAAGGAGAAAACTGAGGCTAAAAAATTAATTTATCCAAAATAACATAAACAGAGAATTGAAAAGTCAGGGTTTGAACCTATTTCTCTGTGACCACAGAATTTCCTGGATCATCACACAAAACTATATATTTATGGAATATGGACTTGTGAGTATTCACAAACTCCCATAATCCTTTTAGACTGAATTATCTTTCCAGGGTAATGCCTTGCTTTTCCCATTCCTTTGCCTCTGCTTCTCTTCAGTCGTGTCAAACTATTCACTGTTGTCTCACCTTGTCACTATTTTTATGCCTTTGGTCTATATTTATGCTGTCTGAAATTAGCCTCTTCCCTTTCTCTGTCTGATGGAGATTTATCATTTTAACATTTTCTGACAAAGTATTACTAAGTCACTCAACATTTCTGATTCTTTACTTTGAGAGTTGGAAGGAAAGTCATCGAATTTAACTTTTCTTACCTGAGAACATGGCCAAGAACATGAAGGGAAGGAAAATGAAAGCCTTCATGTTAGAGTCAGCTGTTTCAGACCTGGTTGTCGGATGGAGTTAAGGGTAACTCTTCAGTAGATGCTTTCTGAATAATCCGTCCTGATCACTACCATGTTATATATTTGAAAAATCCTCCACCCTAATTGCTAAACACTGTCACTTTGTTTTAAAAAAATTATAGAGTAATTTTCACAAACTGGAAGGTGTTCCTCCTTGAATGGATTGCCATTTTAAAAATTAGCTCCACACCCCAACTCCCATAAATACCCCAAATTTAATATGCTTCTATCAGATATTTGTCTTACAGAAAAAAATAAACATGGCGAAATCCAGCTGGGAAAGTGGTAAGCTCAGTGTTTAAATTTTTTTTTTATTGTTGAGGGATAACTTGTCTTCCGTCAGTGCTGTTACTGACCTTGCATGTTTATATGTCCACAATAGGGATTCCCATGACATCTTCCCACATATAAATCATGTGCTAAGTATTTACCTCAAATTATATTTTAAAAGCAAGTAAAAATGCATCATTAATAAGTGATGAATGCATCTAGTGGGGAATGATGAGGTGTAATGCATTTTTATGAGGTAACAAAAAACAATAGATCTTATGTTTGAGAATAACATCACTCTATTGACTTTCTTGCCTCAAGCTGTTATGCCAAACAGAAGCTCATATGACAATCACCTTGGGAGTTTTAGTCAGCCATAAACTCAATATCATGAAACAGTGGAATATTGTGTTCAAGGTTGGCTGCCCTATATGAGATAAATTTGAATTAATTGAGGCCTGTCTAAAAGAAAATGACCTTGATAAAGTGGGGTCTAGAAAACACAGAGCAGAAGGTTGGTTGATCGTAGTAGAGAATATAAACTTGAGTAGACAGATTTAGGATGGATGTCGCCACTGGATTCATCATGTGAAGGGCATTAGCATGGGGGAGGATGATATTGTTTTTTCTGTGTAGTTCCACATGGCAGATCTAGTTCCAATATAAGAAAGTGCAGGATAAACATTTTTGAATTCTAAGGGAAGTGAAATAGGGGCTTCTTATAATTCCTTCTAATTCTAAGATCTTCAGATTTAGTGGTTCTGGATTGTGTTTGATTTTCATTTTAGCTTCTTTAGAAGGGCAGTTCTGAAAATGATGAATGATTTCTTTTAATCAAGCCAGCAATTGTAGGGCATCAAAAAGGACAAATTTAACATTTTTCTATAGTAAAAAGGCAACCTCCCCCCCCCATAAATGTTCTCTGTACTGACTAGTATTCATATGAATGTCAGAATAAGCTCAATGAACTACAAGGCCTGATTATGCACATATATACGTGTGTGTGTGTGTGTGTGTGTGTGTGTATCTCCCATATAATATACCCCATATTATATATACACATATATATATTTAAAGATCAGATCATTTTTAACAAAATGTCACTATGAATTGTTCAAAAATACAGTAAGTTGAAAGAACTGTGCATACACAACACCAAGATTCTTCAATGAACATTTTGCTACATTTGCTCTACCATTTATTGATCAAAATGGCTGAATTTGATGCAAGTTATTTTCACATGCAGATACTCAATGCAGTGAAATCCCAAATATCAACAAATGGACCATAATAGCTGCATTTGCATTTTGCCTAAACAACTGTTTTGTACATACTTATGCCATCATCTGTCCTACCCATGCTTTTCTCCTAGCTCCAGTGTTATCACACTTCAAAATAGCATACGTAAATAACAAATATGATTGAGTGCCTGTATCTGAGGACACGGCAGTGAGAAGATGAAGTCCCATGAAACCTGTGCTCTGAGGTCTCAGAGACTGTCTCATGAATTAGTAGAAAGTATTGTTTGTTGCACTGAGTAAGGCAGCGTTTTCTCTATATCCCTGTTCTCCAAACCATGCCAAAGGGTGTTTTGAATAATTGCCTTTAATCCTCTAATTTTCTTAAATGGAACATTTAATTTATCCTTTGATGATCGGATTCCTCCACCTTTAGAATTGTCTTCCATTATTATTTTCCTTTACATTTGGGAGTCAGGGCAGAATTCTGTGTTGGAGTAGGCTCAAAAAATGCTCTGCACAGCCACCTGCTGGGGAAAGGGAGGGGGGCATCCCACATGTCTTCGAGTGCGATTCCACATCAAGGCTATTCTTTTAGTGGTCATCATTTTGGGGTGGAAATAACAACAGCATTAGAGTCAGATGACATGAGTGTCCGTCACTCCTCATTTTAGCTGTGTAATCTTACGCGAGTTAATCTCTGTCTCTCTCTCCATCTGCCACTTTTCCTATCTCTCTTTCCTCTTTATTTCTAAAATCATGATGATAATACCCTACTGAAGGAATCAAATTTTGCTAAGTATTTTCTTGTGGTTTGGAAGACAAAGTTTATACCTGCAGTTTAGTGATCTGGTTTCTGATTGTGAGCTGTCTTATAGCATCCTGTGTCCAGTTACGTGATTTAGACTCAAGCCATTTGTCATGCAGCTAAAGGGAAGGAAACTGAGCTCCTTCCTAGCTTTCTTCCATGAAATACTTTAGCTACTATGTTTCCTTTCAATTGTTCCTCAGGGGGAAGTAGCACATGTCAAGTTTTGTTCTTTGAACCCCAGATGTGTAAAGATTGAGCACAGTATAAGGTACTGCTACATAGCACTCGCTAGGATTTTCAGACACAGATGCCAATAGGTTGAAGTGAATCAGGCAAACAAATGGAATATTTGGTCCGGTTTTTGAAATGTAATTCATATTACATGGAAGTCCTAATGCCCCTTAAATTCAGTTTCATGTTGCTGAAACTGTCAGGGGGAGACTTGCCAGTTGCTTACCAAGTCTCATTAAATACTTCACAATATCAAGAAAGAGGCCAAAGTTCAAGCACTAGGTAATCACTATTTCACCGAAGGCCCTTTTTCTATTTCTCAGTTGACTTATTAATTGATCGTTTTACCCAATCTTCACCCACGCAGAGGCATTAGTTTCAGAACACTGAGTCCTGCAGGGTGCAGATGCTTGAGATAGAATCTTGGGTAACTTCCCTGTTTTGGATGTCAGTTTCTTCACTCAGCACACAAAGTACTGACGCAAACCAAAATTCGAATAGATCTAATTTCATCATTATTTATTGAGATGATGCATCTGTCTGACACACACACTAAAATGTTCCATTAATGTTGTCTCTGTTACTATACCCATGTGAGCATTTGAGATTAGAGACATGACATCTTCCACCTTCACTTTAGTTGCATACACATGAGGTTACCAGAAAACAATAAAATGCAAAATAGAGCATAATTATAATAGTTATGGACTAAGTTGGTTATAAATGGCATTTATTTATATGCCTGAAATCCTGAAATTTTTCATTATGTGGAAAATTTTGGTGTACAAGTTTGCAAATTGTAGGGATAAAATTTGAAATATAATTAATGTCTTTCTCACCCCCCAAATTAACCTCTTTATCACCATGGCTATAAATAATTACAGATGCTTTTTAAAAAGCCTTATCTTCATACTTAAAAGAAAACAAGTTACACAGTTTGGTCCCTTGTTGATCATCAGATTTGTTATTTTTAGCCATTCAGGTCCAGGTTTTCTGTAACTCCTTTCTCAAACATCACTTTTAGTCACCAGTCATATAATGTCCACTCATAATTCATCTTACAATTATTTCTTAAAAGAAGGAGCATATTTGTAGAATATTGTTTATAAAGATTGCCACCAACTAATCCTCACATTGTACAAGTAAATTCTCTCCTGTAGAAGAGTCCATGTCCCCTCCCCTTGAATCTGAGCTGGTCATGTGACTTTCACTGACTGCAGAATGCCGTGGATGTGACAACATCCCATTTTTAGAACCAAGCCTTAGAGTCTGGCAGGGCTGGAGGAGAGACTATGGAGGGAGCTAGAGACATAGAAAGGTGGAGACAGAGACGGAAACAGGAAGGAACCTCTCTAGCCCCACTGAAACATCAGAAATATGACTGAAGTCATTCTGGATCCCAAAAGAGCCACCCAGCGAAAGCCGTATGGAACAGAGGCAGATCATTTCTGCTGAGCTTGCAATAAGTGGCAGACTTGAGGGCAAATGAATGACTGTTTTTGTTTTAAGCCATTAAGTGCGACGTGATTTGTTATGCAGCAATAGATAATCATTATAATTTTATGGACAAGACTATGATTACTTTTTGACACTGATTCAAGACCCCATGAAAACTATAAAGTTACCATTTATTGAAGCTCATTATATGGATGATCTCATTTAATACTTAAAACAATGCTTTGGTAACATCCTAAATATGTGATGAGGAAACTCAAGCACTGGGTCATTAGATAACTGTTTTCACACAGTTAACCCTAGTCAAGATATTTTACATGATTTATTTTTTTTAAATTTTTTTGCTTGACATTTATTTATTATTGAGAGACAGAGAGAGACAGAGCATGAGCATGGGAGGGGCAGAGAGAGGAGACACAGAACATGAAGCAGGCTCCAGGCTCTGAGCTGTCAGGACAGAGCCCCACACAGGGCTCGAACTCACAAACCTTGAGATCATGAGCTGAGCCGAAATCAGACACTCAACCAACTGAGCCACCCAGGCACCACCCCTATTCAAGATATTTTAACATATCTGCCTTAGGAGACCTATTCCTGGCTATCTAGAAACATGGGAATTCCCTTTCCAGAAAGAGAGACTCAGAAAATAAATGTTTGGGTTAAAGATCCTTCCCTCAGTTGGAGATCAATCCATCTTTGGCGTTATAGAAGTAAGATTCCAAATTCAGAGCTGGGAAGAGATCTCAGTCCAGCCATATGGAGATTTCTGAGTCTTCTCTAGTATACGCTGGGTCATACTTCACATGTTAATGCTAGATCAACAGCCTACACTTCTGACACCAACATCAAGTCTTTGCTCAGAAAAGATATGGGGAAATCTACCATATCTCCATTTTGATTTTGAGATTGGTGGTTCCATTAGTCTGTGGGATAACATTTTATGTATATGTGTATATTTCCTGAAGGGCAAGTTTGTGGATCCCACTATATCTTAAGAATATCTTAATATAGCCATAACCAAACCAAAAAATTAATCAGCTGTATAATCTTTGGTTTGGGGTTTCCAAAAAGAAATCCTTCCAAAAGATTCTTGAAAAAAGTCTATAGTTTTTTGGCACATATACATACTACTTGTTCTATTTGAAATTTACATTTTTTTCCCTTTGAATTGATTAGCTATTTATATTTAGGGTCAGTGTGACCAATACTATCTGTTTTATGGGCTACTATTATTTTTCCAAATCCACCTTAAAACAAATGTATGGCTATTAGCTTTTTTCAAAAGATCATATTACTTACCTTATAACAGACCTACAAGTTCATTGCTTTAAAAACATTATATTAATACTTCTACCACCACATTTTACATGAAATTTAAGATACTGCTTTTTTTTATTTCAATGCTCCATATGCTGATGAACACCTACTGTATGCAAAGAAACTTGGAATATATATTTCAATCATACACTATCACAACTCTAAAAAACTTCAGAGAATGTCTAGCCCAAATCTTTCATTCTACTCTTGGGAGAGAGAGGATCAATAGAGTCACTGGAATTCTAAAAACATTGGCAGAGTTTGGACTTGATTCCAATTCCAGTGTTCACTCTTCCAAATATTTGCTTATTATCTAATGGCCACAGAGTATAACTGGCCACCTCTATGTGTATGTGTATTATGAGTATATATGGCCAGTTATACTCTGTGGCCAGATCAGATACAGACAGCCTGTGAGATCTGATGCCATCACATACTTGAGGCTGCTTTCTAGACTCTTTCGTTAGAAGACTCAAAGATCTTGAAATTGTGAGCTCAGGCTACACGGGACCTTATAGTTTCCTACAAAAGGGAAAACAGATTGCCCCAGGACATAAAGCCTGTTTGTCCACATCTCATCTCTGTCACACTGGTATCCTGATTCACCGGTCTTTTCAAAATATCTTCCAACTTATATACCTTATATTAACAATAACCTTTATCTGGGGCACCAGGGTGACTCAGTAGGTTGAGAATCTGACTTCGGCTCAGGTCAATATCTCACAGCTCATGAGTTAGAGCCCCGCGTCAGGCTCTGTGCTCACGGCTCAGAGCCTGAAGCCTCCTTCTGATCCTGTGTCTCCCTCTGTCTCTGCCCTCCCCCTCTTGCGTTCTGTCTCTCTCTCAAAAATAAATAAATGTAAAAAATTTTTTTTCAAATAACCTTTATCAAACACCCAGAACCAGACTCTGCGCCAAGTGCGTTATATGAATTATCTCATCCAACTCTTAAAACAACCTATTTTATAGATATCACCTATAATAATATAGATGCTATTACAATAGAAATATACTATTTCATTTCTCCGATGAAAAACCAGACACAGTCACAGAATTAGCTTGTAACAGAGTCCATATTCTAAATTTTATCTCTTACTTACTATAAAATATCTTCTTCCTGTATTAAAACTCAAACAATACAATAAGCTCTTCTTTATTGGGTGCCATCCACCATGGTGTAGTATGAGACTGCAGAGTATTTGGGGGAGTCCTTGAAAACTTCATAATTGGCATTGCATATTTGGTAATGACAATTCAAGTATCAGGTCTATTCATTCCCTTTGCTTTTTATTGGTACCTCAGAACACTTTGGACACTTACTTGTTAATAAGTCCATAGAAAGAATATTTATACAATTCCTACATTAATGGACAGTTTGACTTCTGTCTCTGTCTCTTTTTAACTTGGTGACTGATCACATGTTTCTGGGTTTCAGATTCCTCTCGTGCAAGATAAATATAATAATAATGCCTATTTCATTGGGTTGTTGCAAATACTTAACGAGTTAATATATGTAAAGCCCTTAGAACAATGTCTGACACACAGAAAAAACTCAAACACTCAATGAATGTTAGCTATAATCTTTTTTTAAAATCTAGATTTGTACTTTGATCACTACTATAAACTGATACTATTGCAACAAGGGATTTTAAATAAAGCTTTGCTGAGACAGCTGATGATATTCTATTGAAAGAAGGTAAGATGGGAATGCAAGCTGGTGGAGCCACTCTGGAAAACAGTATGGAGGTTCCTCAAAAAACTAAAATGGAACTACCCTATGACCCAGCAATTGCACTACTAGGCATTTATCCACGGGATACAGGTGTGGTGTTTCAAAGGGACACATGCACCCCCATGTTTATAGCAGCAATATCAACAATAGCCAAAGTTTGGAAAGAGCCCAAATGTCCATCGATGGTTGAATGGCTAAAGAAGATGTGGTATATATAGACAGTATTACTTGGCAATCAAAAAGAATGAAATCTTGCCATTTGCAACTACGTGGATGGAACTGGAGGGTATTATGCTAAGTGAAATTAGTCAGAGAAAGACAAAAATCATATGACTTCACTCATATGAGGATTTTAAGAGACAAAACAGATGAACATAAGGGAAGGGACACAAAAATAATATAAAAACAGGGAGGGGGATAAAACGGAAGAGACTCATAAATATGGAGAACAAACTGAGGGTTATGGGAGGGGTGGTGGGAGGGGGGATGGGCCGAATGGGTAAGGAGCACTAAGGAATCTACTCCTGAAATCATTGTTGCACTATATGCTAACTAATTTGGATGTAAATTTTAAAAAATAAAAAATAAAACAAGTTAAAAAAATAAAAAAAGAAAGAAGATAAGACTAGGAGATATTTCAAGGAAGAGAATATGAAAAGGAAAGTACAAGTTGTATGCGTGTGTGCCTGTGTGTGTGTATTATAAAAAGGAAGGAAGCCATTTTTTGTGTGTGTGGTTTTGAAGGAAAAAGAAGTATTACCACTTGGTGCAAGTACTAAAGAGGCAAATACTAACTTGCTATAAAGAAATTGTTCTCTATTGATGGAATGGTCTGCTTCTTTACACTGTGAATTTTCCAAAAGCAAGAGTATCAATGAGGTGCTCAAAACCATTGTGCCTTAAAGTGAGATACAAAGCTCATATGCCATCAAGAATCAGAAGCTAATGTGAAAAAGCAAAACTGATTCTGGGGCACTGTGGGTATAACTCATCCAAAGGAGTCAGGGGACGCCTGAGTGGCTCAGTTGCTTTTGGCTCACATCATGGTCTCATGGTTTGAGTCCCATGTGGGGCTCTATGCTGGCAGTGTGGAGCTTGCTTGGGATTCTCTCTCTCTGCCCCTCCCACACTTGTGCACACACACACACACACACACTCTCTCTCTCTCTTTCTCGCAAAGTAAATAAATAAACATTCAAAAGAGTCAAATTAATGATTGTTGTTATTAAGGAACATGAGTGGTAGGTAAGCAGATCTTTTGACTTTTCCAGAGTTTCTAGAAATCCAGTTTCTTATTTGATCTTTTTCAACTTCTCAATATTGCCATCTATGAAAAGAAGTGACTGTGTATGAGCTAAAGAAAATCCCTAAGTGACGGCCAGCTTGTTTGCCATTTGTTGGAGATCTCTGCTTTAGAATCACTATGTTAAGAAGTATCTAATACCAGAGTTCCCTGTCTGAGTTCTTATTTTGTCCACATGCTCAATTTGAGACTTTGAAAACAACCTTCTCAAAGATACCATTTTTCACAATGTTTCTGTTTTTATACTCTACTTCCTTCCTTTTCAACACGGCGAATTTCTTATATGTCACAGATCAGCTAAAATGCCATCTCTGCAATGAAGTCCTCTATTGATGCCCTGCAATAATTTTCAATAATTCTTGGGATATGAATTGCTTTAGCTTGGCTCCCAAGGCTCTTTATGAACTGACTCCTTTCATCCTTGATCATGCCAACATTATTTCCATTTCTGGGTTTTGATTTTTGAATTGTGCGTTGTTGTTTCTTAAACGTTTATTTATTTACTTATCTATCTATTTATCTACTTTTTGGATTGTGTTGTTTTTCTGTTTGTTCTCTTTGCTTGGAACACCCTTCCTCCAAATTTGCATCGAATCCTTTTAAGCTCTCAGGACTCAGTTGAAAGTAACCAATTTTAAATCATTCCTCTCTCCAAAACGTACTTGGTTTCTTCCATCTTATGTGTCAATTTGATTTCCTTTATAAATTTATTAATAACTGAATAATATATTTAAAAAATATTTTTGTGCACCCTCTCAAATCTTAAAGCATGATTCTTTGAAGTAGAGATCTTGTCTTCACCCCGTTCTTGGCATAGCATCTGGTATTTTGTAAGCATTGAAAAATTATTTGTGCAATTAATAAATGGCATAATTCATTCGTTAGGAACTTATAAAAAGCAGGAACATATCAAACTATATTTTAGGCAGTTGGGATACATTTGTCTTTCCAGATAGTCTATAAACACTCTGAAGATGCCAAGCTTGTCTGTCCATCTTTAGATTTCTAAGCACTGACAGCATGCCAATAAACTTATAGTTTCAAGGTTTTTCACAATTTGCCACACATGGAAGCTTATCATATTTTATTTAGTACACTGTAGTACTATAGTAAGCTGATAAAACTGATAAAGTCAGAGACAACTAGTCCAGAGGCTTCAGCTGTTCCAGAACCTTTTTAGTGTCTTGATGACTGAAATGACCAACATTCTGTCTCCCATGTTACTTATTTCTTGTCTTCGCATACAACTGAGAAGCTCTAAAACAAACTCAATGTGTCTCTTAGGGCAAAATACTTCCGCCATTTTGCTAAAGAATGCTAATTTGAGTCAGAGAATACATATTTTCTTGGACTGAGCTTTATTAATCTTGAGGTCTTCTATGTAAATCTGAAGAATGGAGATTCAAAGCACTGATTGGAGAATTCTGGATGTGAAAAGCATGGAAATATTCTATGACCTGTGCTTGTTTTCAGGTTGTATCATTTCATACTCAGGTGGTCTAACTAAATCGAACAAAGGTGGCCCCATTGTGACCTAAAAAGAACATCAATGTAGAAAGTCTGCTAAGAGACTTTATTCAACTTTATTGAAATTGTTGTCTTTTATGCATAATAACTGTGGGAAATACATTGCAAAGGATATTGAGCTACAGGGAATAAATCTTCCAAAGCCAAAGACAAACGGAACGTGTTTCTAGCCTTACTGTGTCAGAGGAATCAACATTTCCCATTGTGTTTGAAACCAAGCTTTCCATTTTTTTTCCTGAAAGAAAAGAGATGGTGCTGAGAATGAAATGTAGTGGAAATGGGTTAAGCCCAGGCTGGATGAACGAGGAATGGGTACTTATCCTTTCTAGGTCTGCTTGGGGATAATTACATTGGATTATTCTAAATAAGAGTTATCTGTACAATACTTAGCACAGTAAAACCTTAATAAGTAATTTCCCTGACCCACACCCTACTGGTGCAAACTAAGTGTGCTGTTCTAAGAGCTGCCTGCATGTGCTTACTCAGCTGCTTTGCAGAATTCACAGCCATTGCGGTAAGTTTACCCATCAGAACAACACACTGGCTTGTGGACCTTGGGACAGGGTTTTCCTTGTGTAGCTGGTTTCTCATAGTTGTTGCAAAAAGCTTGTAATTTAAAAGAAGTTCTTGCTTTACTTCATGAATAATGGCATTGACATCATTAGCTCTTTCAAGGAACGAAAAAATATGCTAAATTTACATTTAAAATTATTTTAAGAAGCATATATTTTATTATTACAATTAAGATACATGCTGAAAATAAAAAAATAATAAAAGTTATATGTAGTCCTAGCACTCAGAGGTGTCCTTTGTGAGCATTTGTTTTTCTTTCCATTTCTTCTCTAGGCATTGTATTTCTGTTTTTATATTAAAAATAAAATCACACTGTATTATGTTCTATTTATTCTTTGTCATTTACCTTTTCTGTACCATTATGCATATCCTGCAAAGTATGATTTTTGTGGTATAATACTCTACTATAAAGATGTAAAATGATTTCTTTTACTAATACCCCATTGTTGTATATTTCTTCTTTTTTACACTGAGTTGAAATCACCATTTAAAAAAAAACTTATTTTGAGAGAGAGAGTGGTTGCGCATGTGCATGTGAGTACTGGAGGGGCAGAGAAAGAGAATCCCAAGAAGGCTTCGCACTGTCAGCACAGCGGCTGGTGTGGGGCTCAAACTCATGAATCGTGAGATCATGACCTGAGCTGAAATCAAGAGTCAGAAGCTTAACCAACTGAACCACCCAGGTGCCCCTGAAATCACGATTTTATATATAAAATACTTGTACATATTCTGATTACTGTCCTAGAATCTGTTCTTTGGAGAATTGCTATCTCAAAGGTTGTAACTCGTAGGGCACCCAATACGGTCACCAAACTGCTTTAATGTAAATGTGTATGCAAGTATAAATTCCTTATCTCTTTCTTGGAATTTCTGGAGAAATTGGTCTATACTCCTTTCTTACGTCACTCCTCAACCCAGCTAGAAGTGTCTTGACATAATTAGCCATCTCAGATTCATCTTTTTATCCAATTCCTAGGAAAGGACCTGGTAAAAGTTGAATTTTGAAAAATATCTGTTGAATGAGTGGGAAAAGGGAACAGAATTTAGAATGTAGATTGGAGGTACTGGTGCTACAACCAACTTGCCCAATTGCCAGTGATTCTTAGAAAGTCTGCACCATGTCCTTCAAAATCTTAGGCAACATGGCTCCTCTGGGCTTTTCCAAATATGGCGCCACTCTGCTCATAATACATGTCTAACATTTGCTGAGTGCTTGCTATGTTTCAGCCTCAGTACTAAGTGCTTTATTTTTTTCTTCTTTCTTTTCAAAGTGCTTTAAATGAAACTATTCATTTAACCCTCTTGAGCAGTCCTATGGAGTTAATATTATCATTATCTTCTCTTTACAGGTAAGGAAAAAAGTTAAATAATTTGTTCAAGTCCTCATAGTTAATCAAGTTGTAAAAATCGGTGTCAAATGAGGAAAGTTTAACTTCAGAGCCTATGTTCTTAGCCATTTCACGGTGATCAAACAGAAAGCCACTAACATAGTCAAATGGGTGCATTACTAACCTTTGAAAACACTTTGCTTTTCCCCAACACTACACTACTCCTCCTCCTGGAACAAATTTTCCCTTTCATATCATTCTTTAATGTACATCTCAAATACCATCTGGTATTCTAAAATCTTCATAGTAACTCAGGCAAAAATGGATTGCTCCTGTTTCCAAATGCCTACAAACATTATTAAAAAAAACTTTTTTTTTTAATGTTTATTTATTCTTGAGAGAGCATGAGCAGGGGAAGGGCAGTGAGAGAGGGAGACAAAGAATCTGAAACAGGCTCCAGTCTCTGAGGTGTCAACACAGAGCCCGATGTGGGGCTCGAACTCGCAAGCTGTGAGATCATGAGACACTCCATCTGGCCCCTCAGCTTTTGCCAGCCAGACTCGGGGGCTCTGCTTGGCCGGCGAGCCGCCCCTCCGCCCTGGCTCCCTCCCACCAGTCCGTGGAGCGCGCACCACCTCGCCGCCCTTCCTACCCTCTTCCGTGGGCCTCTCGTCTGCGCTTGGCTCCGCAGACTCCGTTCTGCTAATCCTCTGGCGGTTTTCTGGGTTAGTTAGGCAGGTGTAGGTGGAATCTAAGTGATCAGCAGGACGCGCGGTGAGCCCAGCGTCCTCCTACGCCGCCATCTTTCCCTCCCACGTCTGACTCTTGATTTCATCTCAGGTCATGATCTCACGGTTCACGGGATCGAGCCCTGTGTCAGTCTCCACACTGAAAGCATGGAGCCTGTTTGGGATTCTCTCTCTCCTCTGTCTGCCCCTCCCCTGCTTGCACACATGCACCCGAGCATTCTCTCTCTCTCTTTCAAAATAAATAAACATTAAAAAAAAAAAAAAGATTTGCTATTGTTGTGAGACAACCCTTGTGATAGAAAAGGACCCATGATAGAGAAGTACGTACCTGAGAGCCTCCTTGGCTTACAGCCTCTGCAATGATAGAACACACAGAGGTAAATCTCAACAGCTCAGAAGAATTCTAGAATTTAACAGCTAAAATTATCCTTAGAGATTGTCCATTACAACAGTCTTGTTTCATGGATGAAAAACTGAGGCCCAGAGAAGGGAAGAAAATTGCTCAGGACCCACAGCTTGTTAGCCACACAACAGAGCTAGAGGCCAGGTTACAAAGGCCCAGTACAGAGCTCTTTTCACTACATTTCCTATTTATGATTTATGTGGCTTTTATGATTCATGTGGTTCATTTGTTTAAGGTTTACTTTAAAACTAAGCTATTCCTGAAGAAAGGAAGGCAGACTCTAGATCTATTCTTTATCAAAGAAGCATATATTTAACCAGAAAGAAGTTGAAAATTCCAAAATCCATTTGTTTAAAGGCCAATCAAGACAACTGGCAACCAAAGTGCTAATATATAATATAACAAAATAATTTTCAGAACATTTGAAAAAAAATCATGATTCACCACTTTTCCCACTAACACAATATCTACCATCTACTTGGCAGACTTCTGTATTTTAAGCAAGCACTGTATTAAATCTTATATACACATTAAGGCATTCCAACAATCCCAAAGATAAGGAAGCTGAGCACTGGGGCAAATAACTTGTCTAAGGACACACGCTTTGTAAATGACAGAACAAGGATTCAAACCCAGGTCTTTCAGACTTTAAAGCTAATGTACTTAAGCATAATATTTTATTAAAAGAAATCTTAGAGCATGTAAGGTTTGCACTCTATTTTCATGTGATGAAACAGAAGCCAGACAAAAGGAGTTCCTCAATATTAAAGAAAACTATAGTAGCATAATAAGGGCTAGAAACCAAATCTTAAAATCCTAGTTGTGGGGGCTTTCTACTTCTCTCTCTCTGACTCCCTTTTTCTAATTATCTCTTTACTTTGCTTACCTACAGGGTAAGTAAGAAACGAAATCTTCTCAGGAAAATTCTGGCAGTTGAGCCACCCTAGATAAGAATTTCTTGAAGGTGACTTTAAGTGATAATTTCTAATTTCAATATAAATTTTTTCCTTGAAGAATGAGGGCTATGTTGTTCACTGTGGTCTGCTGAAGGGAACATAAATTAATTGCCTTGGAGCTCCTAGATTAGTCACTTGGGGCCCATGTGAGCTAGGATAGGTCATCTCATCCTATGAGACATAATACTGTTTTTACAGTGGGATAAAATCATTTCTTGTGTGGTATTATACTGATAATTAAAGTAGCTAATTTATAAATAAAAGTTCCTTCTGAATTAAAAGTGTGGTGGACAGTCACCATTATTAACCATCTTTATCATCATAATTATTATTGTCATCATAAACAACATACATTAGGAGATGACATTAACCAGTCTGGTCCAGAACGTCATTTCTTATACATATAGTACTCACCTGCAAAGAGGAACAAATAGGCCACAGTGACCAAAAGCAGGAGGCTGCCTGATGGCTGCATGGTCAATGAGGTCTGCAAGGTCTGTAGGGAATGTGTTAATAGAGTCCACTTCTGTGGATGATTTACAAGCTGTATTTATAAATTGATTCATATGCATGCATCGAAGTATATACATTTGTCAGCCAGCCAGATTCTCCACCCTGATTGTGTAATCTATTTCCCCAGTGATTAGAGACACCAGAAACCAAAGAAGCTTATTTCATGCCTTTTCCAACCAGTCAGGGATAATGGCCAAAAATGGTGTTTAGGTGGAATGAAGTCAATTACACGTAATACACACAGAGTTTGCTTCCACCAGCAGCACACGGTGATAATTGCAATTGAGTCATTTTATTCTACTTTGCATATTTTGATCTGCCCCCAGCCGAACCTTGGGCCAGAAAGCTTCCATCTGGTGGTAATCTGTAGGACGGTCTGTACAATATATGCACATTAATAATGTTTGGAGTCACAACCACCAGGAAAGTGAAAATACTGATGTGAGGGGTTTTGAGATTGAGGAATTCGTTAGGCAGACTAAGAACATACCCTAATAGTCATTAAATTAAAAATTTAGACATTCAAGGTGAATGTGAATTGGAGGCTGTGTCCTTCAACCCCTTGCTTTTAGGCAGCATGTGCTTGTTGGTTCCTATTTAATATTTTTATTTTAGCAAGTTTTTCACAGGTGGGTTTTAGTCATTGTACATAAATGCTATCTACACTGGGGCACCTGGGTGGCTCAGTCGGTTAAGCGTCCGACTTCAGCTCAGGTCACGATCTCGCGGTCCGTGAGTTCAAGCCCCGCGTCGGGCTCTGGGCTGATGGCTCAGAGCCTGGAGCCTGCTTCCGATTCTGTGTCTCCCTCTCTCTCTGCCCCTCCCCCGTTCATGCTCTGTCTCTCTCTGTCTCAAAAATAAATAAACGTTAAAAAAATAAAAATAAAAAAAATGCTATCTACACTTGCCTTCTCTCTCTTTTTAAAATATGTGATGTACTCTTCACTTCAGGTTTCTTGCACTTATTGTTTCCTCTTCTTGGAAAAATCTTGGCTGACAAACTTGAACGGCTAGTTCATTTTTTTTTTTTTAAATATCAGTTCACATATACTTGCTCAGTGAAGATTTTCCTGACAATTCAAAACACACCTATCCCAAATCAGATTACTTGCCTTTTTAGTTCTTTTTTATATCTAAAATTATCTTTCTCATTTAATTATTTACTTGTATATTTTCCCACCCAATAAATACATATGTAGACACAATCGTACACACAAATGCATGCACATGCATGCTAGGATAAGGGCTCATGGATCTTTTTCACTATTGTGTCTCCATGTCTCCATGCATAGAACAATGTCTTGCACATGGAAGCTTGCAGAATGATTCTGATTTTGCAAATCCTAACCTATAAAAATTCCTTCCTTCCTTCCAAGATAATAATTGAGCACCATGTAGTCCAAGTATTACCAGATGCTGAAAATGTAGTGAAAACAAAGAAGGATTCATAGAGCCTACATTCTTCTTCTTTTCTCAGACACTTGCTGGGTGGAACCCACTGATTCCAGAAAGTTTATTAGACTCTGGGAATTTAAAGATGAATAAGAGAAGCTCACAGGTAAGAGGAGAAGAAAGCAATTTGATTTACGTTATACACAAATAAGTAGGGGAGCCTGGAGGACAGCACATTCGTGGGAGTGGGATGAGGAAAGGCTGAGAAGAGTCGTCAGGATCAGATATCACAGAGGATCTAACTCTCAGACTTATTAGAAAACAAATAAGAACTAAGGTATATTTTGAGAAATGGTTAGGCTCAGATACAGAGACAGGCATTAAGATGAAAGGTTTATAAGCAAAGCTGAGTTTTTTTTTTTCTTTAATTTTTTTTTATGTTTATTTATTTCTGAGACAGAGACAGAGCATGAGTGGGGGAGGGGAAGAGAGAGAAGGAGACACAGAATCGGAAGCAGGCTCCAGGCTCCGAGCTGTCAGCACAGAGCCCAATGCGGGGCTCAAACTCACAAACTGTGAGATCATGACCTGAGCCGAAGTCGGTCGCTCAACCGACTGAGCCGCCCAGGTACCCCTGCAAAGCTGAGTTTTATCATCACTCTTGTACTTGGGGTTCATTAAGATCCCTGGATCTATGGGTTTATAGTTTTCATCAAATTTGGAAATTTTATTAACTATTATTTTTTCAAATATTTTTTTCACTCCTTCCTCATTCTTCCCCCCTCTCACTGTGGGAAGTTGTCCCACTATTTATTGATATTCATATATAATATATACAATATATTGATATTTTACTTATATAAATATGTAAATATATTTCCTGTGTTTTATTTTTGCCCATTTCTAATGCTGTGTCTTCAAGTTTATCAGTCTATTCTTCTGCACTAGCTAATCTACTGTTAATGCCATATAGTGTATTTTCCTTCTCAAACTTTTTGTTTTTCATCTCTATAAATATACTTTCTTTCTTTCTTTCTTTCTTTCTTCTTTCTTTCTTTCTTTCTTTCTTTCTTTCTTTCTTCCATCTATTTTACTGAACATGCTCTAGCTTTCTTCTTGAGATAACTGGCTTAATAGCCTCATTTATCAATGATATCACTTGTGTCATGCCTGGATCTGTTTTTATGATTGATATTTTTCCAGATTCGGGGTCATGTTTTCCTGTTTTCTGTTTTTCTGTTTCCTGTTTTCATTCTCACTTGCTCCTTCTTTAGATGTTATTTATCCTAGAGAATCATTAACTCCTTGTCCCTTATGGAGGAGGACATACACCATTTACCAGGTATGTGTGAGGTGGGGTGGGGGTGCAGGTCCTAGCAAAAACAGAAGCGGGAAAAGGAGGAAGAAGCAGATTTTTATGGAGTCCTTCAGTTTCCCTGTCTCAAGAGTTTATTAAAATTCAAAATTTCTTCATTGCAAAAGAGAACTGTCAAGAGAATGAGAAGGTAAGCCACCGACTGGAAGAAAATATTTGCCAAAGATGTATATAACAAAGGACTATTACCCAAAATATCCAAAAATTTCTTAAAACTCAACAATAAGATAATGAACAATTCAATTTAAAGATGGGCAAAAGACCTGAACTTCCTTACCAGGGGAGATATACAGACAGTAAAAAATATATGAAAAGTTGCTCAAAATCATATGTCTTTAGGGAATTGCAAATTAAAACAATGGGATATCACTACACACTATTGGAATGGTTAAAATCCAAAGCACTGACAACATCGAATGGTAACAGGATGTAAAGCAGTCACAAAAAGACAAGGAGGAAATTTAAATGTATATGTTTAAGTAAAAGAAGTCAATCGGTTAAGGCTACTGCAATATTATGATTTATTCTTATATGTATTTGGTCTTCTTCTGTGGTTCTTGCCTCACAGCTCCCTAAATCCTTGGAATTTTCTAAGTGTTGAGGGTGCTAAAGGTATCTTTGGTTATGTTAATGGTGACTCTTGTAAAGGGCTTAGGGATGGGGGTTCGTTGCCAGAGGAGACAACCTTGTAACTAGAGGTTTGGAACTTTCAGTTGCACCCCTTCCCATGCCACCCCCCAACCCCCGCCCCCCGCCCCATGACCTCTGAGGAGGGGAGAGGGGCTAGAGGTTGAATCAATCCCCAGTGGTCAATGACTTTATCAGTTATGCTTTGCAATGAAGTCTCCATAGAAACACCAAAGGAGGCAGTTGGGAGAGCTTCTGGGTTGGTCAGAAGTTCAGGTAACATGCTGGATTTGCAATTGGAACCTCTCATCTGTAGCCCATCAGTCAGAAGCACAGGTGACAATCTGAGCTTGTGACTGGCTTCTGAAGTGGGTGAGGGGTTCCTTAACCTGTGGGATCTAATGCCATCTCTGGGTAGATAGTGTCAGAATTAATTTGAACTATGGGACACCCAGCTAGCGTCCGAGAATTGCTTGGTGTTGGGGAAATCCTCCCTCCCATGTTGAAATTGGGATCCAGAAACCATAAAGAGTTATATAAAGTGTGATTCCAACTAAATGACATTCTAAAAAAGGCAAAACTATAGAGACAGTGACGCTGAGTCATTGAGCGAAACTGTCAAGAAAGAATTCTTGAGACATTTTATGGTGCACAAAAGTGCTTTTATTATATAAATAGTTCAAAGACAGGACCCATAGGCAGAAAGAGCTGCACTGGATTGTGAGGAGTGACTAGTTATATACTTTTAAGTTTGGCAGAGGAAGGGTAGAGATAACCTAAGTCTCTAAAGGGATTTCCGCATGTTATAGGAGAGTTATATGATCCTGGAAATTTGACTATTTTCAAAATAAAGTTAGTTGGTTTTAGTCTCTAGCACATTAACCATAAGGCAGCCATAAGTTCCTTGAGGAATGTCACACTCTGCATGTCTCAGGTATTTATCAGTGGGCTGCAAGTTGTAAGAAATTTTAATTTTGGCTACATTTCTCTTGCCTTTGTTCTCCTCATCAACAGTAAAAAAAAAAAATCAGTGATTGTCAGAGGTTCAAGGGGAGAGAAGGATGAATAGGTAGAGCACAGGGGATTTTGAGGGCTTTGAAACTATTTTATATGACACAATGTTAGTGATCCATGTTGATACTTTTGTCAAAACCCAGAGAATGTACAACACAAAGAGCAACCCTATTTCCAACTATGGCCTTTGGTTAATAATGATGTGTCAATGTTGAATCATTGTAAGTAATGCCCTCTGGCGGGGCATGTTGATGGTGGAGAAGGAGGGGAGGGTATTTTTAAGAATCCTATGTATTTCCTGCTCAATTTTGCTATGATCTTAAAAGTGATCTAAAAATATACCTATTAAGTTTAAAAAAGAAGAAGGTAAATATACCAGAAACTAAAGACAAAACTGACAAATAGCAAGAAGCTCCAGTTCATTCTCAGTAAGCCTACTGAGTGCATTTCAGGGCTGTGTCCCCAGGACTGGATGGTATTTTCCTTTGACACTATTATCATTAAAAACATATTTCCTTATAGGTACATGATGCCTCACTTTACAGTTTGCATGGGGACTTTATACACATTATATTTATTCATTTTTCCTGAATCTGTCAAGTCTTATCGTCATCATACATGTGACAGTATTGAGGCTTAGAAAGTTAGGATTTAACCCACAATTGCTAGTAGAACACAAACCGAAGACATCTGTGTAACTCCAAATCCAGTTTCTTCCAAGGATTCAGTATCCCTGGAGAAAATAGACCGTTGATAGATGTACCAAGAGCAAAGATTTCTAGTACAGAGACAGCTGGTGAGGAGCACAAAGGTTGCCAGGGTTCCCATTTAGGAGATGACATTTTCGCTGGCAAAGCAAAGAAGGAAATCTATGGAAAAGAGTGATTATTTCCTTTGTTATCTTTTTGTGTTAACCTGCTAGCCTGCACACATCTACTCAACAGGAGTTTCCTCTCGGTGTGTTTCTACAGCAATGTATTTCTAGGTAGCATGGTACAACAGTTTCCTTCAAACGACCCATGTGAAGAGTGTATTAGCAAGAAGAAGCACATCTCTTCCCAGGTTCTAGGATTTGAGAAACAAAAAGTTTAGTGTCCGTAGGAAAGTGGTAATGAAGTCATAGGCGTTGATGTGTTCTTGAGATTGTGCCGGTTTCACTTGCATAAAAGAGTATGAAGGTTTTCAGTAAGTCCCAGAAATTAACCTATAATTAGTTATGACACCTGTAGGAGGGGCTCAGTGTCTCTTGAAATTCTCAGTAAGAAAGTATTTAATGATGTCTGCTCTGAGTCTATAAAACTGTTTTCAAAGTACTGCACATCTAACAAAATTGTTACCTCAAAATAGGTTAGATTTTATTAGGTGAACAAACAGTTTTCTGTGTAATGAGAACTTGAGGACTGTAATTATGAAGTCAAACTCTTCGTGTGAAAAATAAAACAATTCAGGTAACTGCCATTGTTGTTCTAATGTGAGAATTGGGTGGTTTTCTCCCCTGCTACTGCTCCTTTTTCTCAGCTGATGATCTTACATAATTTTCAATTCTATGTTACTAACTTGAGTCACTATACCGTGCAATCGATCTCCAGAACTTACTCACTTATTCATCTTATCATTAAAAATTTGTACCCTTCGACCAACATCCTCCCATTCTGCATCCCCCTCCCCATTCCTGGCAAACAACATTCTTTTTTCTGTCTCTATGACTTTGACTTTTTTAGATTCTACATATATGTGACATTATGCAGCACTTGTTTTTCTGTGTCTCCCTATTACATTTAGTATACTGTTCTCTGGGTTCATTCTTGTTATTGCAAATGGCAGGATATTCTCCCTTTTTTGGGACTAACATTCAGTTGTGTATACTGTTGAAGTAATTAAACTAGGAAGATGATGGATTGAAGTGGCTCTAATGTCTTGGTAGCCTATGTAGTAAGCAAACCCAAGCTAAGCCAAAGTCCATGCACTTGAATCTGAGGAAATGGAATGTAAGAGAAACTAATCACAAACAGCCAACTAGGCTTTTCCAAATAAAGCAATTGCTTCAGGTAGAGCCAAACAAATAATTGCTTTGTTTTGCTTCCACATCTTCTGTGTAAAAGCCTTTCCTCTAGCTTCTGTCTGTGCTCCTAACTACTTTAAGTTTCATGCTGCCTGATTTGAATCGATGTTTGCCCAAATAATGTGTAAATTTTAGGGTGCATCAGTTTATCCTTTAACAATATACACAAAATTTTCTTTAACTATTCATCTGTCAACAGCCACTTAGGTTGTTTCCATATCTTGGCTATTGTGAATAATGCTGCAATAAACATGGGAGAACAGATAGCTCTTTGAGATCAGGAGTGTAATTCCTTTAGATACATACCTAGAAGTGGGATTGCTGAACCACATAGTAGTTTTATTTTTAATTTTTTGAGAAATTTTCATACTATTTTCCATAATGGCTGCACTGATTTACAATCTCACCAACAATGTATTAAGGTTCTTTTTCTCCACATCCTCAACTAACTTTAATTTTTTTTTTTTAAATTTTAAGTAGACTCCATGCCCAACATGGGCCTTGAACTCACAACCCAGAGATCAAGAGTCACAAGCTCTACCGACTGAGCCAGCCAGGCTCCCCATGTTTTTACTCCACATCCTCTCCCAAACTTGTTACCTTTTGAATTTTTGATAATAGCCATCCTAATAGGTGTGAGGTAATATCTCACTGTAGTTTCAATTTGCATTTTCCTAATGATTAGTAATATTTAGCATCTTTTCTTGAGTCTGTTAGCCATGTATAGGTCTTCTTTGGAAAAATGTCTATTCATTTCCTCTACTCATTCTTTAATCAGATTAAAGTTTTGAAAATTTTTAGTCCTATGAGTTCCTTATGTATTTTGGATACCAAACCCTTATCAGTTACATGGTTTCCAAATATTTTCTCCCATTTAGTTGATCATTTCCTTTGTTGTGCAGAAGCTTCTTAGTGTGAGGTAGTCCTGCTTGTTTCGTTTTGCATCTGTTGTTTGTGCTTTTGATGCCATATCTAGAAAGTCACTGTCAAGGCCAATGGCATGAAATTTTTCCCTTTGTTTTCTTCTAGGAGTTTTACAGCTTCAGATCTTATGTTTAACTCTTTGATCCATTTCAAGTTGGTTTTCATAAATGGTGTAAGATAAAGGTCCAATTTCATTCTTTTGCACGTGGATATCTAATTTTCCCACTGTCATTTACTGAAAAGACTATCTCTCCTACTTTGTATTCTTGGCATTTTTGTTGAAGATTAGTTGACCATATATGTCTGAATTTATTTCTGGGCTCTCTATTCTGTTCCATTGGTACCTGTGCCCATTTTTAAGCCTGTATCATGCTGCTTTGATTACTGCAGCTTTATAATATGACTTGAGATCAGTGTGATGCCTCCAGCTTTGCTCTTCCTTCTCACAAATGGTTTTGCTATTCAGGGCCTTTTGTGGTTCCATATAAGGTTTAGGGTTGTTTTTTTCTATTTCTGTGAAGAATACCATTGGAATTTTGGTAGAAATTGCATCGAATCTGTAGAACAGTTTAGGTAGTATGGATATTTTAACAATATTAATTCTTCTAGTATATGAATACAAGATATCTTTCCATTTATTCATGTCTTATTCAATTTCTTTCATCAAAACTTTAACAAGAGACAAAAGAAGGTCATTATATAATGATAAAAAGATCAGTTAATTGAGAGGATATAACAATTGTGAACATACATGCACCTGACATTGGAGCATCTAAATATATAAAGCAAATATTAACATAAAGGAGAAATAAATAGCAATGCAATAATACCAAGGGACTTCAATATCCCACTTCAACAGTGGATAAATCATCTGTACATAACATTAATAAGGAAATATTGAATTTGAACTACATTTTAGACCAGGTGGATGAAGTGAAACAGAACAGTGCATCCAAAAGCACCAGAATACACCTTCTTCTCAAGTGCATACAGAACGTTCTCTAGGACAGATCATTTGTTAAGCCTCAAAACAAGCCTTAACAAATTTAAGAAAATTGATGTCATATAAATATCTTTTCTGATTACAAAGCCATGGAACTGGAAATCAATAACAAGAAGAAAACTGGAAAATTCACGAATATGTGGAAATTAAATAATACATTTCCACAAAAAAACCTACTATGGATCAAAGGAGAAATCAATAAGGAAATTAACAAAACAAAACATAACAAAACACTTGAGACAAATGAAAATGGAGACACAGTATGCCAAAATGTATGGAACTGTGCTTTATGATGTGTATTCTTTCAGTGTATATGCCTTACCGTATCTAAATAGTAACAATATCTTACTCTAAACAGTAAGATGAAGGGGGCCATGCAAGGATACCCTTCTCTTATTAGGTTAGGACTAAATCTTCTCACATGAAAGGAGGAGAAATATGCTCTGTTTATTTTCCCTTAGGTCAAACTACAGAATTGAAATGCACCAAAATTCTGTAAAGTCACAGATACCAACTCTGGGGAAGAAAAGAAGAAAGTTGAAGAAAGACCAAGAACATTTCACAAAATGCCTAGTTTGGAGTTAGTAATCCCTTTGAAACAGGCCTTGTCAGGCTATGGCTGTAGCCCCAACACAAAACTGACATCATTGTTTGTACACTGGGAATTATGGTAAATACTGTCACCCTCTTTACATATTCTTTTAAGCTTTTGCTTAATTTATTTATTAATTTTTTTTTAATTTTAGAGAGATAGAGAGAGTGTGAGAGTGAGAGTGCGAGTAGGTGAGCGGCAAAGGGAGAGAGAATCTTAGGCAGGCTACATGCTCAGCATGGAGCCCCATGTGGGGCTTAATCCCACAACCTTGGAATCATGACCTGAGCCAAAGTCAAGAGTCAGATTCTCAACTGCCTGAGTCACCCAGGCTCCCTGAATACTTCTAATTCTGATGTCTTTAAATATACAGGACTAATCCTTCCAATTCAACACTTATATCCAAGTGACTCAAATTACTAGGATTGTGTGAAAGGTAGTTTAGGAGTATGGGATTGACATGACCATCTCAAGGCTCTGCAACTCCCTGGTTATGAGATCATGGACAAATCCTTTATATCTCTCTGTCTTAGCCTCCTCTTCCATAAAATGTGGCTACATCTTCACAACTATAGCTAAATTTAAATGTGATAATGTTTGGGTCCTTACCACTGTGAACATGAATAATCAGTAATAGATTGGTTAACCTGATTTGTTAGTGGTGAATTATTTCAGTCTTTTATCCTAGTTACTATTTTCTCTAGCCTTTTTCCCCCTGTTTTTCCCCTTTCGATTTTAGAGCGTGTGTCTGTGGTGCATATGTTTATGTAAACTACTTCAGGAAAACTTTCCATAAGCACAGACAAGCCTCCAGACAAGGTGTCCCCACTCAAGTCTAATCATTGACATACCACATTGTTTCTGCAATGAATTTAGCTTAAAAAAAAAAAAACAGTAAGAGGCAAATATATGAGAAAGACGTGATTTGGCAACATCTGGCGTGGAAAGAAAAATGCCTGAGGGTAGCTAGTGGTTATTGGTATGATCCAGTTTTGACAAAGTTCCCATGGTCATTTGAAGGTATAATGATAGATATGAGTGTTCAGATCAAATGAATTATTTTTTTATGCTTTGAAGAGAATAGTACAAACCATACCTGGAACAGTATGTTTTGTCTTGGCTATCACAGTAATGAGGAAAGTAGACAGAATTATGAATATTTGCATCTGTTAGAAGAACCTCATATTAAAAAAATATTCAAAAACATTTTTAACAAAAAATTTTAAACATACAGCAATATTAAAATAAATTTTTAGTGAACCCCTTTAAACCCACCAGCTAGATTTTACCATTACTATTTTCCTTTGCTAGTTTTGTTGGATATCTGTCCGTTAATCCATCTTTGACACAATTCAAAGTGAATTGCAGGGATCGGTACCCTTCCCTCTTAACAACTTCACTATGCATATCAGTTAGGACTACACGACCTGTAAAAAAAAATAGTACACTACATGCTTACATTCTTTTCTTTTGATGTAAGCTTTGCAAACTATGATATGGATATTTTTAAGTGTAGATTCACTGTCAAACCTCAGTTTGAAAAGCGTATACATCTCTGAACCCAAACTCCTGTATTTTGACCATTAATTATTTTATATGTGACTTGCTTCTTCTTTCTAAGAAATACCAGATTTCTGGCTTTCTGTGGTTTATTTTTTATTTGCTTCCCTTTCATCCCCAAAGAATAGCTCAGAACTATACAAGAGATAGTAATTTAATTATTTACTCAGTTATGGCACCTGAAATAAACCTTGAAGTAAATGGTAGTCTTAAGATGTAAGTAAAAGATGTGTTTTAGAAAGGGTAGACAGAGTGGCACAAGGTGGTCCAAGAGGCATTCCAGGTCAGACAGAATAGTGAGGTGGAAATACACATTTTGTGTGGACAGCTGACAGGAATCTGGACTGAGGGGAGGGGACTGCTCTAACAGGGAGAGAGGAGGAGTGGATCACATTGGGAGGGATACGTTTAAAGATGCACAATGACTCAGTTTCCCAACTACACAGAGTGTCTTCATGCCTCCGTTAGAAATAATACATTACTTCAGGGAGTAAGAACTAAAAAGGAGAAAAGAACTGAATTTCCCCAAGAAGCAGGGCACTTAGTATACAGATAAAAAAAGGAGAGAAAAAACCTCACGTGATGAGAATTTTAAAAAATGTTAAAGGAACAGAAGGTAGAAAAAAACTGTGTAAATACTGAGAAAAAGAACAAAAATATCCTGGGCAGTGAAGAAGTATAATGCTGAAATTGAAAACAGAACATAACAGCAAAATCTACTGATTTTTGACCTCTTGTTACACGTCAAAGATCATTTAACTGCTTACATGCTTCATTTTCCTAATCTTTTTGATAAATTTAGGACATAGATACTAGTGTTTCCATTTTAAAGGTGAATACATCATAAATCGAAGAAATCAAATGACTTGTTCAAAAACAAATAGCTTATGTGAGAGTCATGACTCACATTCTGGTCTGTGTGACTCAATGGTTCACCCTCTTATTACCCTAACTATATATTATATGATCATTTTTCTCCAGCAAAAGGAATAGTCTGTAAGCACGGAAGAGCACAAATCCCACACTTCAGGAAGTAGAAGGTGTCTATCTTCCCTAGCATAACTTAATCCACTCCCAGGCTCTTTATCTAAATATTAAATGCATCCCCCAGTTTGGTTAGGTCCTATTCAATTGTATAAATAAAGGGTAACATCTATCTGCATAAGTCCACCATTCCATAAAGATGAGAAAGCTGGGGTCTAGAGAAGCTGAACGTTTTATTTTTATATAAAATACTTTTCCTGAAATTAGGAAGAAACGATATTATGTATTCTACAGCTTAAATAATAGATATTGTAAAATAACTGTAAGCCTAATGTAGTATCACATTGTTAAAAATACTTTACCATCCACATGGCAACTGTAAGAATAAGAGAGGGGAAGAGATTTTCCCAAGATCCCACAGTGACTGCTTGGTTGATTTAGATC
The DNA here is from genome assembly GCF_023721935.1 of Panthera uncia. Classification (NCBI taxonomy): domain Eukaryota; kingdom Metazoa; phylum Chordata; class Mammalia; order Carnivora; family Felidae; genus Panthera; species Panthera uncia. The sequence goes on along the minus strand of NW_026057577.1, from coordinate 39,625,884 downwards.
CAAAAAAAACCAGGTCTTTTTATCCAAGTTTATGCCAGTCAATAAGCCATGTAATTATCTGTATGTCTTCTTGATCTCAGAGTAAAAACACAAGAAATGCTTCTACAGAATTTACTTTATTGACAAGCAAATCCAGGGAAATAGATATGTATTGAACTACCCAAGAGCCAGGCAGAGTAGGTGTGTCTTATAAATTTAAAGGATCCATTAGAGAAAAACAGAAGTGAGAAAAGCAGCAGCTGGAAGTCAGCACAGACACTGCACAAAACTTCAGCATTTTCCTTGATGCTTTAGGCTGATCTTCCCACCACTTTTCCTACAAAAGAGAAAGATGAATGCATGGTCAGTGCAGTATCATCAGTATTCCTCACAAAGGTTGGAAAAAGGTTTGCTTTCCATAGTTCATGTAGTCATGTGATTCTACATTTCTCCACATTTATGACAAGGCAGAAGTCAATTAAATGTACTCAGAGATGACATCTGGACAAATTACAGACAGCATGAAATGTAAACAAATTTCAGAGTTTTGCCCTGGCTTAGACCTTTTGGTTTCAAGTGTTCATTGTCTCAGAGTAAGTATGTACACAGCCGGAAAAGGCAAAAGTGACAGGAGAGATAATGGCAAAGATTCTAGTGTCATAGTTCTGATAGAAGATGTAAGGAGTTGAACCAAGTGTTCAGGAATTTGGCATTTTATAGCAGATCATATATTCATTTCTTCTCAGTAGTAGGCATCCATTAAATCAAATCTCATCTTACCCTACTGCTTTTCTTCTGGGAAAAGTTTGGTGATAGTCAGATATGTTACATAAGCAAGAGGCACATATTTGTTATGTGTTGATTCACTATTTATTAATTTCACTCTGTATGCTTGGCTTTCTTATTATTAATAGGGAGTTATATAATACCCGCGCTTAGGAATTTTACAGCAAAGTTGAGGGTAATTAAGACATTCACAGAAGAAACTCTAATACAAGGAAATGAAGACAGTGGTGAGGAAGTGAGACAACTTTTATCTGGCGTAAACAAAGGTTATAATTCCCTTGGTTATAATCAATCAGACTAAAAGATTGACTGATTGGTTGGATAAATTTTTATTAATTATAAACTGTTCTACTGGGAAGGTCACAGTTTATTAGCTAAAATCTACAGCATCTGTTCTGTTCCTTATAAATGTGGAAATTCAATAAATATTGGTCCTTGGTAGAATCTTCCTAGTATACTAACTGTAAAGTTTGAATAGTCTGAATAATAAAGGATAATCTTTTACTCTATTCTTTCCTGAAAGGCTCTTTCCATTAAAATAAAAGAGAAGAATGGATGGAAATTGGTACCTTAGTAACATATAATTTGGTATAAAATGTCTGAAAATAATTTGGATAAAAGAATATTTTTATCGATGATAAATTTTCTCCAAGCTTCTCATGTTTCTGATTTTGATGAATACTTACACCACCGCCTTACAGAAGGCACATTGATTGCCGTATGTCTGGCCATCAGAACCACAGTGGGGATTAGATTCCCGTGTGCAATAGACCTTGGGATCCCGGAACTCACCGCAGTCAATCTACCAACGTAAGCACAGTGACATTGACATTAATGCATTCTGTCTAAGGGACTGTCTCTTAGAACAGAAGCTTTGGGTAAACTTACACACACACACACACACACACACACACACACCCATGATATAAAGCTTCCTGAAATAGAAAATAGCTTTCCTTATCTGCTTAACTAGAATTTATTAAATGTAACTGAGACTTTCCCTTTGAGACACAGGAAACCCATTTCTGTAGTTATTGTATTCAGGAGAAAGTTAATGGTGTACAGCAGATGCTTACTCATCATATAAGGAGTGAGGCAAATGCTATAGGTAGGACTTTTTGCTCCAACACTAAATTATTCTAAATGAGAGTCGTTTTTGGGCTTTACATGCTGCTTGCTTTTTCTTTTCTTCCTTCTTCCCCTCTTTTCTTCCTTCTTCCTTCCCTCCCTTCTTTCCTCTCTTTCTTTTACTGTATTAATTTAACTCTAATAGCACTCCTGCATTGCTATAAAGATATGGATGCTATTGCAAGGAACTCCTTGCAAGCAAAGAGTTACCAGATGTTATCTGATGGCTTGTTAGTTTTTTCCATGGCTGTTACATCCATTTATAATCTCTTGAAAATACCATTCTAATGTCTTTATTAGTAACTTCCTCTATCTCAGAGTCTATTTGTGGAATTTGAACTTTTGTGCCTACTGTAAAAACACAGTAATGGCTATCTAAGCTGCTCTATTTAGAAGGATTCTGAGGTTGCATCCAGCCTTGATGAAAACATATGCTATGACTAATTAGTAAATCTCGTCATGAGTTCTATGGAAGGAATGGTGGTACCAATGCCACTAATATGTCTCCTTACTTATAGTGGTCTCTCAGAAGTAGCCTGGAGTTTTAAGATTCTTTTCAATTCAGTGTCAACTGAGTAAGTATTTGCTGTGCAAATGACATTTGACTCATTTTATGACAGGGTATGGGCAATATGTAATAGGTCAAACTGAGCTCTTCCAAATGTCAGCTGTGTGGAATGAAGTTACATTTATTTATTTATTTATTTATTTATTTTTAAGTAGGATTCTCACCCAGCTCAGAACACAACACCATGCTTGGACTCATGACCCTAAGATCAAGACCTCAGCTGAGATCAAGAGTCTGATGCTTAACTGACTGAGCCACCTGGGCGCCCCTGAAATGAAGTAACATCTAAACATGAATACAGGGACGATCCTTTACTCCATCTATCTTATGTTTATTGATGGATTCATAATATTTAAACTATTCTTATGTGGATTAGTTAAGTCTCACTTAACTCAATGCATAACCCTGAGATATGCATTGAATAATGTTATGTTAACCAGTTTATGGATATGAATAGTGATCCTCAGGAAAATTATGTGGCTTACCAATGCCACATAACCAGGAGGCACTGAAATCAGTGCTTGGACATATTCCTTCTCATTGCTGATCCAAATTGCCAACAATCTGCTGTGGCTGATTTCCAACACATCCTCATTGAGAGAAAAAAAGAACACCTGTTGCTAGGCACCCTTGACCACACTTACAGTCAAGACATACAGACTTTATTGAAGTACCTTATGGACGGAATGTATGGGAAAAGGTGAAATGAATCATTTGTTCAAGATGTTATGTAAACAATTGTATACTGACAAACCTCTCTGAAGGTTTTCATGGAGAAATGCTCAGCAAAAGAACCACATAACTGAGTTTAAAAATAGCACATATATCAGGTTTGAGGCATCTGAGACTATTAAATATAGATTTTTGTTGAAATTAGGCACTTGTACTGTTGATGTTGGGCAGTATGGTATTTATCAGAGATCTTAGGGCATGGTTGCATAGGAGATAGTTTCACCTTGAGTCCCACTCGCTCCCACAACTCTTAAAGAAAACGCTACCCTTTCTTAATACCTCTAGGAGAGCAATCTTTCCTGTAGGTCTCCAATGGAAAAAAGGCTGGAAAATCTTTGGGGCATTATAAATCATAGGACACTTTCTTCTCAAAAGCTGTTTTGTATTTTACATTTAAGTCGTTGATGTACACATTTGCAACTGTGTGCTTGGGCCAAGAAAGAACTGTAAACCCCCGAATCATCATTAATATTTTCATTTATTCCACAAACAGCCAATGGGTAGCTAGTAATTTGGAGGACACAGTGCTGGGTGCTGATGATACAAAGAGGAATCAGTCACAAACACTCTCAGTAGGCTCACCATCTCATCTGCATTAGGGAAGCAGAGACGACATAGATCGTTATGGCACAGTGTGTGACAGATGCCCCCGTGGGCCAGGCACAGGCAGCATGGAAGCTGAGGACAGCACATCTCAGTCAGAGGTATCTGTGTCTCTACTGTCAGGTCAGTGAGGTAAAGAAAAAAGAAAGTCTCTTACATGAGAGAGACGCCTCCTTAAGACACCTTTCCCTGGCAGTCGGCCCTCTGATCTTGTAATCCACCCTCTTTTGTCCTTTAGAAAGCAGATATGGAAGAGGCAGTTGGGGGGCAAATATGGAGAGGCAGTTGGGAAGACACCGTGAGAGTGTCTACACACCACGTCCTTCCCCAAGCCCACTTTCCCCTTCCACTGCCCCCTGGAATTACTGGAAGAACAAAAGGTTTCAACAATTAAAAGCAAATCAATCAAATGGCATACGAACACACTTCCTTAGAAAATAGACACACCTCACACTTTCAGATTGTAGTGGCTTCCAACCATCCCTGAACTGGAGCCAAAGGATCCCATTATAGGACTTGTTCTGCTGCTTGCCATTAACTAGTTGTGCCATCTTAGACAAAGTACTCAATATCTGTGCCTCAATTTTCTTAATTAAAAACTTGAAAAGAAGTAACAGTTTCTACGCTTCACTGCCAGAGTTGCTATGAGAATCCAAGGTGGTCATGTAAAAGTTGTAGAAAGTCAGGATAGAATATTTGAAATAGCCCTGAGCTAGGAGTGTGGAAAATGAGCTTCTTCTTGCAAGCCTGCCCTAACTCTGATGATAAACCCTTTGAAAACACTTTGTAAAGCTCCAGGTATCTGGAATATTGCTACCACAAATACTAACAGTGTATACTGTATCACAAGATACAATTTCTGGAGCCCATTATTTCTTATCCTATTTTAGTGAATTTTGGGATGTTTTTAAAATTGGTGTTGGATTTAACAAGCACCTCCATTTATTTCCTTAGTTCAGCTTCCAGAGACTGCTTCTGGACACTTGGGTGACCCCTTGTGGTTCTTCAAAACACTGTGCCCTCTAAAATTTGGAATAAAATGACACTTTAGTACTCGAATATGTTTTTTTGCTAATAATGACTACCAAATCCTTTAACTTGTCTGGAAAATGAGCTCATATGGTTACTAAATCAACTAAAGAGTCAGGATTATTGATATTTTAGTCCAGCATTTTAGTTCTACAAATAAATCCAGTAAAAATTTGCAAATACATACACAATCACACACACACACACACACACACACACATGCGCACACACACACCAGAGTGTAGGGCTTCTTAAGCAAAAAAGTACTATAATGAAAACAGTTGTTTAAAATCAGCACATACAGCAGGGATTTTGAAACTTGGAGGAATTAGAAACAGAGAGCAGAATTCACTGCATTGGCTCAGGAAAGAAATGTTGAGAATGGTATATTTCTGACAATTAGGAATTAGAGTCTGAGATTTTGATGAAGACTAAAGGGAAAAAAGGTCTGGAACTCATCAGTATCATCTGGGAAAATACATGTTCTGAGAGAGAAAATCAAATACATAGAATTTTCTTGAAAATTCCCATAGTGAATTCTTGGGAAGAAAACAGAAAAGACAATAAAGGGAATAGAAGAGAAATAGTTGGAGAGCCAGGGTATTGACGTAGTGTAGAAGTCAGGGGAGAGTTCCAAAAACATTTGGAGTGATCAATTATAGCACATAAAGAAACCATGAATAATGGCTATGTCCTGAAAGCGGCCTTTTTTTTTTTTTTTTTAAAGAGCACTTTTGGTGTGTGGAAGGAGTGTGAAGACAGGGAAGCAGAAGCCAAGTCAGGGAGCGGTATGATAAAGAAGGGAGCTGATATATATGCATAGGGAGTATTTTTCAGTAAAGGCGAGAATAGGTGAAATATATAGGGCAACTTTAGTCAATGATTTGATTCACACTTCATATTAAATTATGCCAAAATATAATTCTTTATCTCTCCCTCCAAATTAGTTCTACATTTCGTTTTTTTTTTTTTTTTTTTTTTTTTTTTTTTTTTTTTTTTTTTTTTTTCACTTTTTACCATAGCACCGTTCTTCAGATTCTTCAACCTACCTCAGGTTAAAACATTTCCACTTCTTTCCCGTTGCGAGTATCACCCTTCATGCATTTCTTTACCCTACGTCCCTCTTCACCAATTCCAAATTTATGACCTGTCACCACCCTCAACATTTCTTTCCGAGCCAAGGTAGTGAATTATGCTCTCTGTTTCTAAGTCCTCCAAGTTCCCAAATCCCTGCTGCATGGGGAGACAAATTTGCTTATTTTAAATGACTGTTTTCATTTTAGTACTTTTTTACTTAAGAAGCGAGGATAGTAAACGATAGCATGTATTTGTTTAGAAAATTATGCTGCTTGGGGCGCCTGCGTGTCTCAGTCAGTTAAGCGTCCAACTCTTGATTTCGGCTCAGGTCACGATCTTGTGGTTCCTGAAATCGAGCCTGGAGTTGGGCTCTGCGCTGACAGCGTGGAGCCTGCTTGGGATTCTTTCTCTCTCCCTCTCTCTCTGCTCTCCTCCACCTCGTACTCTCTCAAAATAAATAAGCAAATAAACATTAAAAAAAAGAAAACTATGCATTCACATGTATGGCACAATGGCTTTCTACTGCTGATCAGGGGTAGTGTGGAGCTACAGAAGCTCACTCAATGTGGAGTCTGGCATCCAAAGATGCTGACTGCACAGTTTCACTGCTGTTGGTAAACTTGAAGGAGATAGGTCCTCTTTCTAAAGCCTGAGTTCTCCTATCTGTAGTTATAGATGCTGGTTAACACTGCCAAGTTGTATTTAGTTATTCTGTCAGTATCTTAACTGTAAATTAATGCAAGTTAATTAGGAAAAATGAACTGTCCCAAACATATTTTAGCCATAGACCATTGTTTTACGATACTAATATTTTTTTTAATATTTAATAGTAAATATTTAATATTTAATACTAAAACTAATGTTTTACTATACTAATATTTACCATGCCTTTAACTTAAAATACTAACAGAAATAGGGGCACTTGGGTGACTCAGGTGGTAAAGCATCTAACTTCGGCTCATGGCATGATCTCACAGTCTGTGAGTTTGAGCCCTGTGTCAGGCTCTGTGCTGACAGCTCAGAGCCTGGAGCCTGCTTTGGATTCTGTGTCTCCTTCTCTCTCTGTCTCTCTCTTGCTTGTGCTCTGTTTCTCTCACTCTCAAAAATAAATAAACATTAAAAACAATTTAAAAAATACTACCAGAAATAAATATAGATATCTTAAAATTATTGTAAAGGGGAAATGGTTGACGATTATTAGTTTTCAGCAGTTTGTTATGTTAATTTCAATCTGGAATATTCTTTTAAACAGATCCTTAAGATTATGTTCCTAAAAACAGTGTGGAGTTTCCTCAAAAAATTAAAAATAGACCTACCCTATGACCCAGCAATAGCACTGCTAGGAAATTACCCAAGGGATACAGGAGTACTGATGCATAGGGGCACTTGTACCCCAATGTTTATAGCAGCCCTCTCAACAATAGCCAAATTATGGAAAGAGCCTAAATGTCCATCAACTGATGAATGGATAAAAAAATTGTGGTTTATATACACAATGGAGTACTACGTGGCAATGAGAAAGAATGAAATATGGCCCTTTGTAGCAACATGGATGGAACTGGAAAGTGTGATGCTAAGTGAAATAAGCCATACAGAGAAAGACTGATACCATATGGTTTCACTCTTATGTGGATCCTGAGAAACTTAACAGAAACCCATGGGGGAGGGGAAGGAAAAAAAAAAAAAAGAGGTTAGAGTGGGAGAGAGCCAAAGCATAAGAGACTCTTAAAAACTGAGAACTAACTGAGGGTTGATGGGGGGTGGGAGGGAGGGAAGGGTGGGTGATGGGTATTGAGGAGGGCACCTTTTGGGATGAGCACTGGATGTTGTATGGAAACCAATTTGACAATAAACTTCATATATTGAGAAAAAATAATAAACATTTAAAAAAATTTTTAAATAAATAAATAAAAAGAAAAACAAAAAACCAACACACAAACAAAAAGATTATGTTCCTAAATACACAGCTTGGTAGGGAAATAAGAAAAATAAAACAATGTAGGGAGTAGTTCTAAAAGAAAAATCTATTCCATTAAAAAAACTATCCTTATTTTGAGATTATGTCATTCAAGCACTTTGGTATGATACAATAATTTCTTTAATGAAGGCTGGTGAGGGCAAATAGTAGTTTTACTTTTAATTATTATTATTACTATATTATTTTTATATTACTTAATGTTCCTACTTGGCAAATTAAAGAGCTGACAGCATATTAGTCATTTACATTTATGGGGAAAATTTTACAAGACTCTGAATTCCAAAAGTCCAGGAACATGCTTTTTGTTTAGTTTGAACACTCTCTTTGAAAGAATGTGAAACTTTTACAAGTCAATAATTTCAGCTGCTCACTCTAACTTCCCATCAGTGCTCCATCATGGAGAGCTTTCTTGGCATCAGAAGAATGACTTTGATGTCAGAGAAAATCTTTCTCCCTTTGTACTGGCTGGATCAACTTGAGTAGGCATGCTCCTAAAGACAGTTTCAACTTCTGTCTGTTGTTGGGACTGTCACCATCCTTCCAGCCACGCAGAAGAAAAACAGTAGCCTTCATAGGATTCAGATACCTAAGGCCAGAAGAGGCTTTAAAGATCATTGAATCCATATTTTCATTTTAGGGATGTGGAAACAGAGACAATGAGAAGGCAAGAGACATCCCAAGAGACAGCCTGTGAGTATTCGAACAAGGACTGGTCTATGTTGTCTCTAGTGTGTTTGAATGTTTGAAAGTCACTGCTTCCCAGCATCAGATAATTACCTAGAATGTAGATTCAAAACTCCCCAGCTGTGTGATTATTATTCAGTAAGTCTGGCATGGTGCTTAGGGATTGGCATACTGAGGAAGCATCCCCTGTGATCCTCAGGGAAGCAGACTCTAAGACTTGGGTCCATCTAAAGGAATAGCATTAGTAAATTGCAGATTTTAGATGAGTCCTAGAAAACACTAAAAGTCCCATCTGGAATTCCAAGCTGAAAGAAGAGAAGCAACTTGTGTGTTAAGGAGAAAGCTGGGGTTAAATTCCATATATTTTAAACGTATGTATAATAGCCTTATCACATATTACTACCTAATGGGATATGAAATGTTTGTCTTGATCTGATGTCCTTTCTCTGTTTGTTTGTTTTGATATTTAACATAGACTGTGCTACCATATATATTTAAACATAAGAATAAATCAAATTTAGAATGTACGATTATATATAGCAATACAAACACATGTGCACGTGCACTAGGACACAAGTGCATGTGTGTGCACACACACAAAGACACACACACACACTGGCAGTTAATTGTAAGGCATCATCGATTGTAAGGCATGCATCAATTTCTGAGATCCTAAAATTTGAAATAAAAAAAAGTTTTATGCAAGTGGTAGGTATACAAGGGCTGGAAAATATTTTTCAGCTCCTTTGCTAACTCCAATCATTTGGCAGTGGTATCTGGAAACTTTGGACGCCAAGAGTTCTTGAGCACAACAAGGATAATCAAGAACCAAGGCCAAAAGTCACGTAAAAATGTTCAGTATAGACACAGGGACAGGATTGGCAGAGTGAATACTGATGATTTGTCTTTTGGTAGAACAAGAAAACTGGAAAAAAGTTGGTGGATTAATCAGCCAAATCTTGAAGATAACTTGTGTCTATTCCTATTTTTAACCCAAATTGTATTTCAGTTTGAGTGAATCAGTGTGTGTATCCTCAGTGCAAAACATTAAACAAGCTGCCTCCGCTGGCTGCCTTGCTTCCAAACAGAAAGTAGCAGCCTCTGTCCTAATAACTCCTTGATAAACTGGTAACGATTAATCGCTAAGTCATCTTTTTACCAAATGCTCCCACATAGTTTATTTAACTTAAATCTAACTCTATGAGGTGAATAATATTATCCCTTTTCTATAGTTGTGGAAATTACAGCTCAGAGAAGCTGAGTAACTTGCCCAAGATCACACAGTGAAATGAGTGATAGAAATCAGTGCTATCACAGATTCATCCTGTTTTTATTTATACTCATTTCACTTTAACAAAATCTGAGAATGGGCACTTAGGCTCTTTTAAGTGGAACACAGTATATTCGTAGAGATGCTACAGTTGAAAAAGGATTTGCTTCTGATTTCTGCATTCGGTCTGCTTGTTCATTGTTTCTGCTCTTTCACCCGCAGGCAAACCTCTCTTTGGTCTGGGAATTCTAGCCAAACACCACCCAGGTCTGAATAAAAGATAAAAAATATGTACTGACCTTTCCTTCTTGACTGAAGACACCTGAAAAAAAAAAAAGCACAAAATCCAAACAAGGTAGTCTCTGAGTGTGCAAAAAAGAGAGATTTGCAAAATTAGGACACGCCCAAGCCCAGCATGATTCTTGTTCTTGGTTCTTGGTCATCTCAACAAATCATGGCATGGTAGTTTTATTTTTTATATGTGTTCACTTCTTAGGGAGCAGTAGAAAGTTTGAAAGGGATATAAGCACATGTACTATAATGGGGTAATATTTTCTGGAGGTTGGGATGAGGTGAGAGGAAATAATTTAAGGGTCTGGAAATTCATGTGACTGCCCTGGTCGAGTCACTCATTTACTCTGGAAATGACCTTGTTATCTCTGGCTTCACTGGGTCGGAAGCTGGGTTGGAAAATTTCCTCTAACTTTGACATTCTAGGATTCAAATGCATGGAGTCCCTCCCCAAAGCCTTTGTTACAGGCAGTTGGGGAAGGCACTACATTTGTTTGTTCTTTGAGCCCCACATTGCACTTCTGCCCTTTATACTCAACCAGCTTTAAAGACTTGGCCCAGGGGCGCCTGGGTGGCTCAGTCGGTTAAGCGTCCGACTTCAGCTCAGGTCATGATCTCGTGGTCCGTGAGTTCAAGCCCCGCGTCGGGCTCTGGGCTGATGGCTCAGAGCCTGGAGCCTGTTTCGGATTCTGTGTCTCCCTCTCTCTCTGCCCCTCCCCCATTCATGCTCTGTCTCTCTCTGTCTCAAAAATAAATAAAACGTTAAAAAAATTAAAAAAAAAAAAAGACTTGGCCCAAATATAGACTTGTAAGGACAAACTCATTCTCTTCTCTATGACTCATTCTCCTGCTACATCTTTCTAAATTCCTGAAAGAGAAAAAAAGTCCATAAATACAGTCTTGCTTCTGTCTCTCCCTCCACCTTTAAGATTATGTGTGTGAATTTTAGGTTGTGGCTAATTCGCTCAGCGGTTTAAAATACTGATATAAAAGTCTTAGGTTCAGTTCTGGTAGAAGCTGCTGCTGATTTCTGGCCATTTCTGTGGAACTTCTGTGTCAACAACACTTCTCACATGTAAGCCCAAGGCCACTTTGATGACAGAAAGTGGATGACTAAGTGTGATCCTTCTCTAACTCTGGTCAGCACAAGGCTTTTAAATTTAAAAGGAAGTTAATGAACATCTGCTGTAGTGATTACCAACCTTACTGCAGTAACCCGTGTGGTGGGTTACTAGATGGTAGCTCCCATTGTGGTGAGCAGAGCATAATGTATGCGACTTGTTGAATCACTATGTTCTACACCTGTAACTAAAGTAACACTGTGTGCCCACTATATTCAATAAAAAAAGAGGATTTCTCTACTAAAAAAATAAATAAGTAAAGCACAATTTCAACAACAAAAACAAAACAACAACCAAGTATAGATTCTAAGGATAATCATTTGAAAACTCCATTGTATAAGATCACACGGGGCCTGGAAGCCTATATTTTTATGACCGGTTCAAATGATTTTTATGACAATACATTGTTATAATTTTTCATCATTTCTCCACTGTACAGATCTTTAATCAGAAGAGGAGAGATTTCACCAAATGTCTCCTAGGTAGGAAATGTCAAGGCAGAAGTAGAATTAATATTTACAATGTCTGAGTCCAATCCAGTATTCTTATTATTAAACTTTAATAATGGCAATATTAATAGGTGTTCATCGAACTCTTACTATGCCCCACTCACTATGTTAAGGACTTTGCATGCATTTTCTCATTTAAAACGCCATGTAGGGCCAGCCCTTTTACATTCCCATTTTATAGAAGAGGAAAATGACACACAGAAGTGTTATCACACAGCTGTAAAAAGGAAATGCCAAGACTGATCTTCATTTCCCTTGGCACATTAAGACTCTTAGGCCCAGTGCCTTCCCAAATACGGATAAGTCTGTGAAGAACTCAGTTTTGTGTTAATGTTTGGTATTGGCCAATCAGATCCAATGAGAATATCCATTAGCTTTTGTAAAGAGAAGCAATAAAAGGGTATCAGTTAATTTCTGAAACTATCTTTGTAAGTAAATTTTAATGTAGTTATAGATCTATTTTTTATGTCACCTCAGCAGTTGACTGAACCACTCACTCAAGCTGTTTGGCTTACATAGTCAAACTCACTCAATAGCATCACTGAAACCTTGTATCCAATTTTTAAAAAATATTTCTAAGTGTATTTATTTACATAAATATGACCAGTTCCCGGCAAACCATGACTTGCCCATCTGTTTAGTTTCAATGAAAAATTCTTGTTTTTTTACATGTTCAGCCATTTAAAATCTCTGATAGCAGCAAAATTCAACCACTTTTGTCACTGGAAAACATTGTATCAGACATGGAAGTTCCCAGAACCCACACATTTCTAGTATTCTACAAAGGAGAGAAGATCTCAAAATGTTGTGCTATTTCTCCAGGTGACACAGGCCATTAGTGGCAGATTTGGGCCTAGGTGTTGGGTCTCGAGTCTCTAGCATGTGCTTTGTCCACTGCAACAGCAAAGAAGAGAATAATAAAGAAGGAAGTAAATAGGTACAGTGGCCCTGTTTGTGCACATGATCCTGTGATGAAAAATGCCAGATTGAACTGTAATGACCCTGTAAACAGTCTGAATTGATAGAATATATGACCATTGCTCATTAAAGTGACAAAAGAGGGGCGCCTGGGTGGCGCAGTCGGTTAAGCGTCCGACTTCAGCCAGGTCACGATCTCGCGGTCCGTGAGTTCGAGCCCCGCGTCAGGCTCTGGGCTGATGGCTCGGAGCCTGGAGCCTGTTTCCGATTCTGTGTCTCCCTCTCTCTCTGCCCCTGCCCTGTTCATGCTCTGTCTCTCTCTGTCCCAAAAATAAATAAAAAACGTTGAAAAAAAAAATTAAAAAAAAAAAAAAGTGACAAAAGATAGTCCCGTGCCTGAAGGATTAATTTACTACCAGCCTATATGTTTCTGCATTTTAGGATTCATTCACTTTTCTGGAGCATTCTCTGAGTGGCCTTTTTCCTCCTGGCTTCAATTTCAGTTATTTGCAGCCCAGTTATAAGAATAATAAGGACAGGAAATCTTTCTTTTGTCTCAGAAGCCAAACTAATAGTTACAACGATTACTCATCCTCCAGACTAGTTCTGTGGAACAAATATCAACTGTAATGTCTAGAAGTCTTGGATTCAAATTCTAAATTCTACTTACTAGCTGCAAGTCCTTTGGCAATTTTCCTAAGTTCTTTGTGCCAAGTTCTTCTTTTTATATGTAGAATATAGATATAAATACCTTGCCATGTGTATTGGAGATAAGGCATAAAAGCCCTTAGTACATGCCTGGAATATGGTATATGCTCAACACAAAAGTTATGTTTATCATTACTATCACCATTTTCATTATCACAATCATTATCATTATTATGATCTCAGAATTTTCTAAATATCAAAATCGTTAGAATTGTGAAATATGGTAGAGAAATACACTTATTTCCAGTTAAGTATAAATACTGGATTATAATTTTAAGAAAAAAAAACTCACCTGAGAAAATGCTGAAAAGAGCCAGAAACAGGAGCAGAAAGACACTCAATAATTTCATGGTGCCAGTTAGCTCACTCAGGTCAAGAGTGCTTTGTCCAGCTCAGGTTCTGTGTCAAGACACTTCCCAGAGCACTAAAACACACAATGAGACATACATATATAGAGAGAGAGACGATCAAGGGAGTTGGGATCTCCACCTTCTTTATAAATCACATTCTAAAACCACATGCAAATCTGTAAAGTTTAGGCATTTATTGGGACCTCTTACCAACTTAAAGAAAGGCTTCATGCTCTCCATCATGCTTAAAAATTAGAACAATTATGTGACTCGCACCTTGGGTCTTAATAATTGAGGATGTCATTTTCCACCTGTAGCCTACGTTTTCCTAACAACCAATATATCCTCCCTGCTCTTCCCTCTAAGGTTTTGCTGTATTAAAGGGATGATTCACTGGTGGAGCCCGCTTGATGCCTAGGTCTCTTTCAGACAGGTCCTGCATGTCTGTGGTCCAGATGAGTAACCACCAGGGAATGGAATCTTGGGTGTAACTTGAATTTTCAAAGTCCACATCATCCAAGGTGTACCCCAGAGAAATAGGTATCCTACACTGTCATCAGGACTACATCTGAAAAAGCACTTTCTGGGGAGGGATCAGCTTGTTAATTTTTAAAATAATTGCCGTTGTCAAATGCCAGTGAGTTTTAATTCTGAAGTCAAATGAAGAAGGGAGTCCATCAATGTATGTTTTTTATTTGCAAAAACTATGTTTAGAACCACTGGTGATGTATGGAAGTGTTGAATCACTATATTGTACACCTGAAACTAATAATTATACTGTATGTTAACTAACTGGAATTTAAACAAAAAACTTAAAGTGTTTTTTTTTAAGTTACCCAATCGAGTAATATTTGAAATACAGTATATTCAATATTTCCCTTTTCTCTGTGAAGTAAAAAAAGAATGGTCATACTAAAGCTTTTTGTTTTAACTCCTTGAAAATACACTGTCCATATACATAGACCCATTGACTATCATGGCCAATTTAATTGCAAGAGAGATCAAAGAGTTGGGTGCCATAGCTTTCTTTATGGGAATAACAACAAAAATAAACAATGGGTATAATGATAATGAGAAAGTTTCAAATCATAAACAGCTACTTAAAATATCATGAAGAAAAGTACAATTTAAAGTGTTGGAAGAACATGCTGAATGCGCCCAGTTTAAACACTCATTTGTGGAATCTAAAAACAAAACAAATGAACAAACAAACAAAAAGCAGAATTAAGTCTATAAATGCAGAAAACAAATTGACAGTTGCCAGCCAGAAAGGGTGTGGGTAGTTGAACAAAATGGGTGAAGGCAAGTGGGAAATACAGGCTTCCAATTATGGGATGAATAAGTCACAAGAATATAAGGCAGAGGGAATAGAGTCAATGACATTGTAACAGCATGGTATGGTAACAGACAGTTGCTAGGTTGGTGGAGAGGACAATGTAAGGTATAGAGAAACTGAGTCATTATGTTGTACACCTAAAACTAAGTAACACTGTGTGTTGGCTATAATCAAATAAAAAAATAAAAATAAAAAATAAACACAGGTGACTGATTTGTTGTGTGTATAAATAACTTAAAATCATACTTCTAAACAATGGACTTCCTTTTATAGTAATAGCTTTGAGAAAAATATACAGAATTCAGAGTTGCCTGGGTGGCTCAGTCAGTTAAGCTCCTGACTCTTGGTTTCTGCTCAGGTCATGATCTCATGGTTTGCAGGTTTGAGCCCCATATCGGGCTCCATGCTGATGGTGTGCAGCCTGCTAGGGATTCTCTCTCACCCTCTCTCTCTCTGCCCCTCCCCTGCTCTCTCTCTCTCTCTCTTGCTCAAAATAAATAAATAAACTTTAAAAAAAGAAAAAAAGCAAAGAAAATACATATGTAGTTCACAAATTGTTCCTTTTATTTCAGGATATTTATTTTCTTTTTGGAGAGAACATATTTTTAGGAATTTTAATTTGATTAATATCATAATTTAGGATGCATTTTCTGTCTTTGGAAACAGTCAATACATTGTACTGAATTTGGTAATCAGGTAAGATATTGCTGTTTAATCAAAAGTGAAGCAAAAGAACAAAATAACAAAAATAAGAATTATTTGCTTTTAACTGCTTCCCTGACAGTTTTGAAAGACGTGAATTTCATGGGTGGAGGAAATGGGGAGTGAGGAGTACGGATAGGAAAGAGAGGAAAGGAAGAAGAGGGAACAAAAGGCATGTGTTGGGCAAGCATTCAGTATTTTCATTCTAAGGAGTGTGGTGTAACACACACATAGACATATACATGCTCCCATACACGTAATCTTAAAGTCTTTTACAGAAAGTTATAGTTCAGATGTCAGACACTAAAAATGTCAAAGGCAACCAATGAAGAACCTTAAAAAGTGTATTTAAATTTTTCTTGAATGCTTTATGGGAGGAAATTTCGTGGTATCTACAGTACTTCCAAATATCCTTAGCAATTAATAGGCGCTCAGAAAATGTTTGTTTTATAACTGAGATGGAAATATCTTTCATTGGCAAAACAAGTGTATTCTGCTATTATTGTGAAATGAAGAAAACAATATAAATAAGAACATTTCATTCTTTGACATAGAAACCTTAGCTTATGTACAATTGGATCCACTCTACTGAGTATATTAGGTGCAAACTTCTTTAATGTGTTATCAGAAAACAATAAAACATAGATTTTTATAATTAATTATGACCTTAAAGGACATTTACCTCAATCTCTCACTCACTACAAAATATAAGCCAAAGTTCTCCTAAGAAAAGTACCTGGTACTTTTATACTTGCTGGTTCTGTGCTGGATAAGAAAGAACATAGACCTTGATTCGAGATAGACTCGAAGAATTCATTCCACTTCTGCCATGAACTGTATGATATGAGGGATGTTCATTAGTTTTTCCAAATCTTAATATTCTTAATAAGGTGGATTTCTGGGTTCTTTACATGCATGTTATACTTATTTCTTTAACTTCCTCAGCTCCTCCTTTAGTGTTTTATTAAAATTTTGCATTCAGCCTCAAAATTATTTAGGTTTGAGTATGACATCACATTAGTGATCCCTATCAACTTTGTATCAGCTATAAATCTAGTAAATATCTTCTTGACCATCATCAACATCACTGACAAACGTTGAACAAAACAGGGTTGAAGATATCTCATCAACTTATCTCCAAGGTTACTCTACTGAAATCAATGTTCACATTTTTTGGCATGGTACCAAGCTCCCACCCTTATGAAACACAACGAGGCATATTGGATATGACTTGCTTTGAAAGAATCTATGCACACTCCTGACTATCCTCACCTTCTTTATTAAGTGCTCATATTATCATATTTCCTGCTCCTCCCCATCATAGATTCAGCACCCCTTTCAAAATAAGTTCTTCATAGTTTCTCATTTGTTTCCATTACACTTGTATTTTCCTAACTTACATCATGATGTTGCTTTTGCTTGGGATGTTCTTTTCTTTAATTGCTTCATGCCTAAATTCTACATGCCTATATTCTACATATCACACAATGAGAAGTGCAAGTTATATTACACTGCACAGAACATTTCTTAATCCTCTAAGGTAGACCTCTTAAACCTGTAGCATGAAGATCAACTCTGATTTATTGATATATTTCTTTTTTTTAAATTTTTTTTTTCAACGTTTTTTATTTATTTTTGGGACAGAGAGAGACAGAGCATGAACGGGGGAGGAGCAGAGAGAGGGAGACACAGAATCGGAAACAGGCTCCAGGCTCCGAGCCATCAGCCCAGAGCCCGATGCGGGGCTCGAACTCACAGACCGCGAGATCGTGACCTGGCTGAAGTCGGACGCTTAACCGACTGCGCCACCCAGGCGCCCCTGATTTATTGATATATTTCATTTGACCCACACAGTGGTTTAAAAAAATTAAACGAGTCCATAACTTTTAAATTTTGAATATTTAACAAAATGTAAAACAGAAGATTTTCTCAAACTTTTTTTGGACCCCTTATTGCCAGGGTGAAAGTTAAGCTGAAGGTTAGGGTAAGGGCTTCATTTAAATGTGTCATTGGTTCACTCATTCGCCTTATTTGTTTGTTGCTGGCCCTAGCAAGCATTTTGAGTTTGAGAATCTTGTGCTTTGACAGTAATTCTACTTATTCTTTTTAATTCTTTTGATATGTGTCTTTACTTTTTTTGTAAAACTGTGTTACTTTGTAAAATTATGCCCATCTGACATCTATTTGTCTATTTGTCTAGATCTATTTTACTAATATTTTATCCTCCAAATCTCTGTCTTGTATTTAGCATTTATTCCACATTTATTCAAAAAGCAAAGAAGAATTTTTAAATGTTTATTTATTTTTGAGAAAGAGAGAGAGACAGAGAGACAGAGTGAGACTGGGTGAGGGGCAAAGAGAGAGGGAGTCACTGAATCTGAAGCAGGCTCCAGGTTCTGAGCTGTCAGCAAAGAGCCTGATGTGGGGCTTGAACTCACAGACTGTGAGATCATGACCTGAGCGGAAGTCAGACACAACCGATTGAGCCATCGAGGAGCCCAACAAAGAAGATTTTTATAAAATAAGCACTATATATTCACCAGAGATCACTAGTTACCATTGTAAGACAACATTTCTCAAAATCTATCCTCTTCCTTCCTTTACACATGTAGATGTTTGCTCTCTAGTTTTCTACCATTCCTTTCATTTTGTTGGTTTCCTACAGATATATTTCAACAGGACTGTAATGTCACTTACAAGCCCCTATATACTTACTTACCTGCTTTCTATTGAGAAAGAGGAACTAGGTCCTAATACTCGCTCTCATGCAAGAACACATGGACAGCCGATCAAAAACTGGGAGTCAGATTTTGCAACCAGCAGATCATTGAGTGGCAATTCTCTCTCTATTCAATTCATATAACTTTCACCATTCACTGCCTTTGCTCCACCGACCACACTCCCTTCATATCCCATTTCATTGTGATCAAGGCTACCTACATTTCCTTATATTACTCTTGCCACAATGGAAATCGAACTAAGTCATAAAGTAAGGACTTTTGCAAGTTAACTGACGTTATGAATCTTAACACAGTATTAAGAAAATTTCTATTTCATTCAAAGATTTCTGTCTTCCTAATTTTCTTTCTTTTTTATGTTTTTGTGTATTTCTTCATGAATTCACAGTTTTTGCAGTTGAATTTTGCACGTGTGTTTTCTTAGTAAGCCTCCCCAAACCTCTTTTTTTTACATTTAAGTGTTGTAGCTCCATATCAATTCGGATAAGATTCAAGAAGACGTTACCACAGCATAACTTTAGGAGCACCAGGAAAGGGTGGCATTGTTCCTTAGGAGTCCAAAAAAAACAAAAACAAAAACAAAAACAAAAACAAAAGAAGTTCAGAATAACCTCGTTTTCTTCTTTGACAAGGTAACTAGACTGGTAGATTCAAGCTATAGAATAGACACGATGGATTGAACAGTCTCTCATGCTGTAATTGTGAAAGTATAAAGATACAGGAGTGGACTACTGTAACTGGTTCAACAACTGAACACAAAGGTGCTGATGGATGAATTCATACACCTGGGAAGAACACACTACTGTCCCAGTCAGTACTTTAGAAACTGACACAGAGGACACACAGAAAGCACGCTTTAAATAGGAAATTATCTCCATATTATCCTCTCCTTTTGTGGTTCATTTCCTTGACTCCTATCGAGAGCATTTCATCTCGCTCATTTTGGCCAGTCATCACAGCATCACCTTGGGTGATTGCATCAAGTTTATCAGTTCGAGCGCTCAAGGTGACACGGCTGGAGTCCACACGGCTGGTCATTCATCTCTCTCTTAGAACCTCTCTCTATACACCTGTTCCCCAGAAATCGGTACTGGATTGCTCTGCTCTGCTATTTACTGAGGAGTGTTGTTCTGTAGCTTTTTCTACACCACAAGATTATAACAATCTTGAAAGCAAGATGGGGGTTTACCTTATTTTGTTTTAAATTCTCCTACAGATATTTTCATATTTACTTACATTCTTTACTTATTAATCTTTTGGCCATCTTATCTAAGCCGCCTCCTAACCTTCTATGCCCCTCTTTGAAGTTGACATTTCTCAGTGGTTTCTGGAGGTTTGTGTGGCTTTCCTTCCTCTGCCTCCCAATGGCAATCTGGTACGTGCAACGTTGGGCCATCCCTATACTCCAAGAGCTCACAGTTTTGCAAGTCAGATACATATAACACAATTCAAATTTCATTTGGAAACAGTTTAGTTTTTGAAGTGCTATGAGTGCATAAGGATCCAGTTAATTTTTCTAAGTATCATCAGAGAAGGTCTCATTTAAAAAGGATACATCTGCACAACCATGAGTCTTGAAGGATAAATAAGAGTTCTGTGGTTAAGTGAGGCTGGTTGGTAGTGGAGGGGGCATGCTGGAGAAGAGGAGGACACACAGGTATGGATACAACTGAACTAAAAGGCAGGCAAATAGACATGGATGTGGGAAGACAATAGACTGTATGAACACTGAATAGCTCTGCAGGCTGAAGCATGGTCTACCTGGTCAGGATGGTTGAAGGGCACTGATGAGGGGACAGGACCAAGTAGTTCCTAGAATGTCATGGTGTTTTTTGAGTGTGCAGTGGCCCAAGGTGATTCAGAGCTAGCTCTGAATCAGATGGCAATAAAAATTCTTGCTGGCATACTGACTTTTCCTACCATCCTAAATTGAAACATTTCTTCACCCTCTGGAAAACATGATGGGAAACAAGCTAGGGTGAGTTGCACATTGGTAACAATGGAAAAAAGGAAATCATTTCAGCCCAACTAAATGTCTGGCTGTGACTGTTCCCTTTGAAGCTTAATTATAACTGTCAGAAGCAGCTTCTTAAATGTTTGCCAACACGGTACAATATGAGGGGAAAATTCGCCAAAGTCTTAAAATGACAAGGAAGCAGTATTGCCCAGGTCAGGTGATTTAGTTCAAACAAATCATTATTTGGTTTGCCCTAAATTTTGGGGAAATGCCTCTGCAAGAATGTTTATTTCTAAATTCAACAATCTCATTATTTCTGCTATACAAGTTGTCTTCCAGGCCTATCAGCTCCGGGCAGGCGGGGCCCGGACGAACTACCTCAGGGAAAAATAAATGGGAGTGCCTCCCCATTGCTTAACAAACTTTAGCCAATAAAATTAAATTTGCATTAGCTTGGGATTCACTGTTCTTCGGTGATCTGGCATACCTTATGTCTCAATTTCATCTTCTAGTTTCCTTGCCAAAGGTCAGAGGCTGAAAACACTAAAATCCCAAGTTATCTTCATTTTTCTCTTCCTATATTAAAAAAAATGTTTATTTATTCTTGAGAGAGAGAGAGAGCATGCAGGGGAGGGTCAGGGAGAGAGGGAGCAGAGGATTTGAGTTAGGCTCTGCACTGACAGCAGCAAGCCCAATGAGGGGCTTGAACTCAATGACTACGAGATTGGGACCTGAACCAACGTCAGGCACTTAACTGACCGAGCCCCCAGGTGCCCCATCGTCCCTCTCTTCCTAACTTCTGACCACTAATATTTTCTCTTTCTAAAACACATTTTTGCTCCTTCTGCCTCTCAGAATCTGGATCAACTTTGCTAAGCTGAGGTAAAGCCTATTATAAAATGTTTTCCTCAGTTGCCTGAGAAGGAATCAGTCTTTCTCTTCTAACTTATAGTAAAATTTAAACATTTTATTTATAATAAAAAAAGCATTTTATCTTTCATGACATATAGCACATGGGTATATTATGAGTATGTATCTACTTCATTATTACTTAAAATACTACATGGCCTTTTCAGGGTAGAGATTTATTTGACATTTGACAGTCAAAAATAGTGGGAGCTATAACTAAGAGTTTAATAATAGAGGGGCACCTGGGTGGCTCAGTCGGTTAAGAGTCTCACTTCAGCTCAGGTCATAATCTCACTGTTGGGGAGTTCGAGCCCCGTGTCGGGCTCTGTGCTGACAGCTCAGAGCTTGGAGCCTGCTTCCAATTCTGTGCCCCTCTCTCTTACTCCTCATGCTCTAGCTCTCTCAGTCTCTCAAAAATATATAAACATTAAAAAAAGAGTTTAATAACAGTAAGAAAGATAGGAGATGCTAAATAACTATGTTGGGTGGAAGAATCAATGTTTGCATGAGTGAGTTTTCAAAAGCTAGATTTATTTATCTGGTTATGTTTCATAACCATACATATATGTATGTATGACTTGGGCTCATTGCCTGAGTATAAGAGAAACAATCCTGTATCTATCAGATAGTACAACCCAGTAACTCCCTTATGTAGGTAAATTTTGCACCATACCTTTTATTACAAATTGTTTTACATAAGATAATCCCAGTTGATACAACACATTACTTCTATGTATAATAACTTACACAAGAAGAAGTTACCGTCTCTGATATGTAGAGAGTTTTTCTCCAAGCAGTGTTGAAAGACCCAGTCTCCTTTCATTTTGAGCTTCCACATGTGGCTCAAATTTGCTATGCTCATTTGTATCGAGGTAGCTGGAAGAAGAAGAATATCGTGAAGCTGTTCACACATGATTCTTCACCAACTTGGCTTAAAAGTGAAACACAACACACACTCATCCTTGTTGAGAATTAGTCACATTGATCACAGCTATATGCAATGGGGGTAGAAAAATCACTTTGCTTGTTGGGCCTTCTCTTCCCAGCACTGATTCTATATTCTATCAGTGGAGTATGAATTTTATAGACAATTAGCCCCCAGGGCCACCAGATACCACGCACACCCCTTCTCCCACTCTTAGGACACACTCACTTGATTCCTCATAAGAGACAATCTAAAGTGTTATCCAGTCATTGCAACCAGCAAACAGTTCTGACTTCTGAGAGTAGCTCCCTATGGAGACCTGTACCTTATGAAGTGTGCTGCCAGCCCTCATCTCCTCTTCCATACTAACACGTAACGGAGGAGCTTGAACACGGTCACCACAAGTCAGGCTCCCAGTCAAAAAAAGAGTGACGAGATACCACATGACCATCACTGGCACACAGCGCTGATAAAATCTACCTACCTGGACCAGTGAAGTCTCCTGCTTGTAGCGGGGCACATTCTTTGATGATACTCTCTCTCTGTTATTTGAAAAAATGCCCCTTTCCCTAGTTCTTGGCAGTTCCTGGCTCTGCCTTCTGATAGGATCTTACTGGCCTTTGTTTCATCAAGGACCAATCTAAGATGGAGTTTGGGAAACATGTTTACCTTTGGAGCTACATTACTTTAAAATCTACTTCTTCATGGTCAAGTTCAGGGGCTTAAACTTTATTTAAGGTAAGTGGTTCTTTTAACTTGACTTATGGTTTCTCTGGCAATACAAATCCTCAAACTTTAGATGTTTCCTAAACTATTTCCTTTTACTTGCTTCCATTTTGGGGTCTGTGTTCAAAGTTCTTTCCTATAGCCATAATTCTAAGGCCTACATTATGTCTTTATTTTATTTTATTTTATTTTATTTTATTTTATTTTATTTGTTTAGTTTAGTTTAGTTTATTTATTTATTTTGAGAGACAAGAGAGCAAGCAGGGGAGGGGCAGGGACAGAGGGAAAGGGAGAATCCCAAGCAGGCTCCACGCTTGGTCAGCACAGAGCTGGAACTCATGAAACTGTGAGATCATGCCCTGAGCCAAAACCAAGCGTCAGATGCTTAACCGACTGAGCCACACAGTGCCCCTGTCTTTTCTTTCTTGATCTCCAGTCCCTGTCTCTACGTTTAAGGGTGGATGGTTTGTGACCATCTGAAGCAATAAGCTTAGGCCGGGAAGCAACATTTCTAATATGATCTTAGCAAGAAACCTGAGTGACTTTATTCAATGGAGGAAATGCATGTGTCTTTTGTTACTAATGGGGCTTTTTCAGTCTGCTTCTTACCATGCAGGTGTTTAGAAGCAAACAGCTTTTCAATCTCCTCGGAAGCCTCACATTTCTGAGGGTTCTCTATGTTCCCTTTAATTTCTACTGGCAAGATTCCAAATACTTTTCTCAACTCATGTCTTTCTCATTATATGTTAAAATAAGAAAATAAAACTCAGAATATACTCTCACTGTGACTCTTTCTGATCTTTCCCCCTAGAATTACAGGCTCAGTAGGCACATGGGATAGCTTTTGATTCATCATGGTGTGGCAGTCGTAAAAGCCAGTCTCAAAAGTGTTCACACTCATTGAGGGGTAAGGCCCTTAGCCTGTCTCCTTCAGTCTGGGCAGGTTTGGGAGTCAGTCATCAGAGTATGCCAAAGTGAGACTATGTAAGCTACTAGATGTTATAGGTCATATAAGTCCCCACAGTGTGCACCTGTCAAAACACCTGTTCTTAGGATGCTCCTTTTTGGTGTGCACTTTGAATAGATTTGAAGTGTGACTTTTGTTCAATAAAGTGTTATGCAGACTGATGCATAAAGAACCCAAAACATTTTTGAAGAAATTGAACAAGCCTAGAATGAAAGAGATAGTAAGAAATGTAGAGGCCATGTTTTGTGCCCTGCAATACAAAACATCTATGGGCAGGAGGCAGGCTGCGAAAACTACTTAGCTGTAAACACAGGCCATTTTTTACAGGAGTATGTGCTAGGCGTGGGGGAGCAGAGAAGATAACTCAGAGAGAATAATCAAGAGACCAGAGGACAGGGCAGAGAATTAATCCCAGGTAGCAGTGTGGGGCCTTTATCAAAAACTAGCAACTTGTAGGGGCACTGGGTGGCTCAGTTGGTTGAGTGTCTTACTCATGATTTCGGCTCAGGTCATGAGCTGACGGTTGTGGGATTAAGCCCCGAGTTGGAATTTAAGAAACAAAACACACTGGGTGTGGAGCGTGCTTGAGATTCTCTCCCTCTCCCTCTCTCTTTCTCCCCCTCTGTCCCTTCCTTGCTCCCTCTCACTCTCTCAAAAAAGAAAAAAGGAAAAGGAAAAGAAAAACTAGCAACTTGTGCCCAATTACTGAGATTTATAATGAAGGAAGTGGCATGATGAAATTATATTTATATGGAATCATTCTGGCTGAACATATTGTGCTGATGTGTAATGTTGAATGTTGAATGCATCCTGAAAGAGTGGAAGCAAGATGGTGATTAGAAGATTACTGTAATAATTCAAGTGAAAGAAGACAGTGGTTGCACTGAGGAATTAACAGTGAGGTGATGAAAAGTGGTTAGCTGTAGGATATATTTTGAAGATGGAGCCAAAGGACTTTGCTGACAGATTGCATGCTGGGTGTGAGAAAAAGAGTGCAGTCAAGTATGATTATAAGGTTTTTGGCTTAACGACTGGAAAAACTGGACTTGCCATTTTATGAGCTGGTGAGCAACGAGGAAGAAACAATGGTGGAGGGAAAGAATGTCAGGAGCTCAGTTTGGGACACAATAAGTTTGAGATTCTGACTAGATACTCAAATAAAAGTGCTGAGTGGGCTGTTGTATACAACAATCTAGATTTCAGGGAAGAGGTACAGATTGGGGGTACAAATCTAGTGGCAGGTGAGATCACTAAGGGAATAAGTATGGGGAAAAATCCAGTATGGGTTCAAAGGCTGAAACCCTGTAGGTGCCACCTGATGAAGGGACTCATGGAGACTGAACTGGAGCATCTTGGAAGTGTGATGGGGAAAAAAGTACTTTATAGAGGAGGGAGTGTTTCATTAAATGAAATGTTGTTGATATATGTAAACTGAATCATGGAATGTTATTCAATCTTAAAAATGAAGCAGATCCTGCCATTTTCAACATGTTATAGCTGTAATTCTTCATATTGGTAATTCATGTCTTCTCTTTTTTTTGTTTTCAGTCAGTCAGACTAGAATTTTATCAGTTTTACTAATCTTCTCCAAGAACTAGGTTTTGGTTTTGCTGATCTTTCTGTACTGATTTTCTGTTTTGTTTTTCTTTTTACTTCATTATCTTCTTTGCTATTTCTGACTTCCTCTGTTATACTTACTTTTGTTTTGTTACTTCCACTTTATTTATCTTCTCAAAGTGGAGTTTGAAGTCACTGACTTTAGATCTTCTTTCTTTTAACAAAAGAAGAAAATGTTCAGAATCGGGTTGAGTGTTGTACCACAGTAATGGGCCAGAGTGAAATCTGCAGGTTGATGGTGGTCAGGGGCTAAGCAGGCCATTCAGAACTGATTCTACTTTCTCAAAGAGGAAGTTTCCTCATCTGAGAGTGAGGATGCTGAATGAGATTCACCTAGTGCTTTCTGACTTGATTTCAGCTTATATAGTTTTGACATACTTGGTGTTTTTCAAATTTTTATGTATAGCTTCACATTGCTTTTGTAACGTGACTTTTGTAACATTTTCATCTTCTTGTAATTATACTAGTATATTTAGTATAATGATTGCTATTTTAGGTATTCCTGTCATCTTAACTATTTGCATTTGAAAAAGCAGATTTGGTGTTCTGGATGTCACAGACGAATGATTTGAGTTTGAGTATCTGAGACAGGATAGCTGAGAGCTCAGAGCACATTTCAGAACACAATACTTGTGAAAATGTGAGAAAAATAGGACAGTTGCTTTTGTGTCTCTTCTTCTCTATAAAGTAAGGTATTCCTATGCATTCACCTTTCTTTATGCATTCATTCAAAAAAGCACAAAAAATAAAAAACACAGGAAACAACAGTATTGGCTAGGATGTAGAGAAAAAGGAACCCTCTTGCGCTGTTGGTGGGAATGCAAACTGGTATAGCCACTGTGGAAAACAGCATGGAGTTTCTTCAAAAAATTAAAAATAGACCTACCCTATGACCCAGCAGTAGCACTGCTAGGAATTTACCCAGGGGATACAGGAGTACTGATGCATAGGGACACTTGTACCCCAATGTTTATAGCAGCACTCTCAACAATAGCCAAATTATGGAAAGAGCCTAAATGTCCATCAACTGATGAATGGATAAAGAAATTGTGGTTTATATACACAATGGAGTACTATGTGGCAATGAGAAAGAATGAAATATGGCCCTTTGTAGCAACGTGGACGGAACTGGAGAGTGTTATGCTAAGTGAAATAAGCCATACAGAGAAAGACAGATACTATATGGTTTCACCCTTATGTGGATCCTGAGAAACTAAACAGGAACCCATGGGGGAGGGGAAGGAAAAAAAAAAAGAGAGGTTAGAGTGGGAGAGAGCCAAAGCATAAGAGACTCTTAAAAACTGAGAACAAACTGAGGGCTGATGGGGGGGGTGGGAGGGAGGGGAGGGTGGGTGATGGGTATTGAAGAGGGCATCTTTTGGGATGAGCACTGGGTGTTGTATGGAAACCAATTTGACAATAAAGTTCATATATCAAGAAAAAATTAAAAATAAAATTATTCTATGATCCAGTCATCATACTACTGGGTATTTGCCCCCAAAATACAAAAACACTGATTCAAAGGGATACATGCACCCCTGTTTATTGCAGCATTATTTGCAACAGCCAAACTATATATATACATATATATATAAAATGACATATTTTTAGGTCATAAAAACAATGAAATCCTGCCATTTGCAACAACATGGATGGAGCTACAGAGCATAAAGCTAAGCAAAATAAGTCAGCCAGAGAGCTACAAATACCAGATGTTTCACTCATATGTGGAATTTAAGAAACAAAACAAACAAGCAGAGAAAAAAAAGAGAGAGACAAACCAAGAAACAGACTCTTGACTAAAGAGAACAAACTGATGGTTACAAGAGGGGAGGTAGATGAGGGGATGGGTGAAATAGGTAATGGGAATTAAAGAATATACTTATAATGATAAAAAAAATTAAATTAGAAAATGCACATTCATTGTGTTGTCTCACTTTGAGTCTCACAATCTGTGGGGGTACTTATCAATAGGTGAGCTGCTATCTCGTTTTACACATGCTGTAACCATGTGCAATGCCTGACTAGCAAGACTGTAAGTAGCTTCATAACAGATATGAAACAGCCAGTATTTCCTAGAATTAGCCCAAAGGGCACTACATTGACACAGTATCACCTTGTGTAGAATTCTTATGTGGAAGACATATGAATTATGTGAAGACAAAATATGTAGTCACTTAACAAATGTGTTAGGAGGGTATGGTAGATACCCCCATGAAGGGTACACTGACTTTTCCCCTTACTCGGCAGTTATTCTAAAAGAGTGAACTCTGCACAACTTCACTGAAAATAAGACACAAAATTTCTGCTTGACTCATTAGGATGAAACCCTGAAATATGGGGCCTTTCCTCTCCTAAAACTTAGTCACGATGCTAACAAGTCATAATTTCCCTTGGCATGCTGACGTAGGAGGAGGTTGAGTAAATGTGTAATCATTGGAGCTAAGTTATGATTACATACACACAAAAGTCTTGCTTTGACATCTTTCCTTAAGAGCAGTTTCCTCTCTCAATGCCAGAAAGTGTTAGGCAAACTAAGGAAAGCCCTCGCCACAGCAATGTACCTATTCCTGCCTTACTTTTGGTCACACACATATTTCTTTTTTATTTCTTAAATGTTTATTTATTTTGAGAGAGAGAGTATGTGTGTGAGTTGGAGGAGGGGCAGAAAGAGAGAGAGAGAGAGAGAGGTGAGAGAGAGAATCCCAAGCAGGCTCCGTGCTGTCAGCATGGAACCCCATATGGGGCTCTATCTCACAAACCGTGAGAACATGACCTGAGCTGAAATCAAGAGTTGGACACTTAACCGCCTAAGCCACACAGGCACCCTTTGGTCATACAGATATTTCAACAACACCAAAAAGTTAAGAATTGTTTAGCTATGTTAACGTATAAATACCTTCTGCTTGATAGTCCCAGGGGCTTCTAAGCTCTATTATATCAAAACCTAAACCCCTCTTGATTGCTACTGAATCTGCCTCTTTTCCATGTCTTTTTATTTGATTAGCAGTATCTTTATAGATGAGTGTTCATCTCAGACTTATATTTGGTTTATACCTCTACACTAGCTAGTCATTAAGATGGCATATTCTTCCTTAGTAATCATCTCTAAGAAAGGAAGAATCATAAATCATTAAGTTTGCAAAGGTCTGATTTCAAAGATATTTTTTAATTTTTAATTTTTAATTTTTTCAAAGATCTGATAGTAATCATATAGATGTTGAATAGGTCACACAATGCAGAACATTTTTGAATATGTAAGTATTCCATAGCTTTTAAATCAATTCCAAATACTTAATTTCTTTCTTAATTTTATAATCATTCCTTGATAATTATTTCTATTTCTATCATTTTCTGAATCCTGCCAGTAAGGGCCAGATCTACTTACAAGCAAGTTTTAGGAAAGTTGAAACCTTCAAAATATAAAGTAGAAGTTCTCCATCTACCAAAAGACCAGATAATCTGAGGAAGTTCCTCCTTCCTACTCCTATTGTTAGGCAACTGCCATCATGACAAGGTGAGATGAAGCACAGAGGCAATCTGAGAAGATTTTGCCATGTCTTAGTTTAAAACATACTATGAAAATGTTTTAGAGCCAGACGTCATATTGTTAGTTACGGCTTCAGTGGGGTGATAGATCTCAGGTGGTTAAGTCCTTTTCATTTATTTCTTCATTCGCTTGTTGAATAAACACCTACATTAGGCCAGGCATTAGAGTAGGTATAGGGAATATTACAATGAACAGTGATATAAAATGTCCCTGCTCTCCTGAAGTTCATGGTCTAGTTATGGAAAAAGAGGTTAGTAAAAATTATCCTTGTGATATGATACGTACAATAAACAGGTTAGACAACAGAAACATCCATGAAGAAAAGGAAGCCTGAGGAAAGCTTCTTATCTCCTTTTCTTCCCCATAGCTACAAGCAAAAATATTATAACCTGCTATTTTATTTCCCAGATTTAGCTTCCATCCTATACTTTTTTCTTCTGGGAACCAGACTGTGATTCACAGGTTTCTGCTTCCCCTGAATACTACCCAAGGTATGACATCAACCCTAGCTTAACAGCAGGCACAAGGAGATTCTTCTCCCACCCAGCTTCTCATGAGAGCCTGCCTCTGGGGAGCTAGTTTGCGACAGGAAGAATTGGATAGCAACAGAATCTGTCCTCCTCAGGTCACTGATCAAACTCTGTTCTGTACTCAGTTGTCCTAAGTTTTGTCTCATGTGGTGCAGTTGCATGCATAGAGAAGATAAACATAATTTCTAACGGCTGAGAAACATTTTAGATATACAAAGCTTGCACCTGGCTGCAATCTTCCCACAGCCTCTGTAAGAGCAGTCATTAAACCTTTACTTGACTATTAAGCGGGGACTTTACTCCTTTGCAGCGAAGCCCATTCCTTTGTTAGATTACACAGTTAGACAAAGCCTCCCTAATTTTAATTGAGACCTGTCTTTCTGATGATTCAATTTCCCTAATTTTCTACCTTGAAGCTACACAGATCACAGTGTATCTCTCTGTCCCTTGATAGAATCTCTCCCTTTTTTCCTTTCTCTCTCCCATATCCTTTGTTTATTTCTTTCCTTCCTAAACATATCTCATGCTCTCTATCAATATTCTCTTCCATGAGCTAAATGTCTGCAGTTTTGCCTTTTATGTTTAAAATTATTTTATTTTTAAGATTTTATTTTTTTAAAGTAATCTCTACATCCAGCACAGGGCTCAAACTTACAACCCCGAGGTCAGGAGTCACATGCTCTACCTACTGAGCCAGTCAGGCATCTGTGCAGTTTTGCCTTTTAAAAATGGAATGATTTTTAGCACTTTCATTATTTCGATCAAGTTTTTCTATACAATTTCCAATGTCCCATATTTTTCATTAAGTTTTCTACCTATACAGGTGCACAGACACATGCATAATATTCCTGTATATATAATCCTATATCTATTATGAAATATATGATATTCCAGAATCCACTTCATCAAAATAGAATTTAGCAGGGGTAACTTCTGGCCATGCCAGCACTCCAGCTGACCCCAGGGGAAGCAGATGAATGAAATGGCTAACTCCCCAAATTGTGAAAATAGCAAATTGTTATTGCTTTAAAATGCTCAGTTTTGGAATATCTGCCATTCAGCAGTAGATAACCAAAGCAGGGTGGCACAGCAAAACCAGACCACAGAATTGCCTTCTTCTGAATTTTAACAAATGAACTGCAAAAACAAGAAGTGTGTCAAAATTTCATGTCAGCATGTTAAAAAAAAGAATTCCGGGGCGCCTGGGTGGCTTGGTCGGTTAAGCGTCTGACTTCAGCTCAGGTCATGATCTCACGGTCCGTGAGTTCGAGCCCCGCGTCGGGCTCTGTGCTGACAGCTCAGAGCCTGGGGCCTGTTTCAGATTCTGTGTCTCCCTCTCTCTGACCCTCCCTCGTTCATGCTCTGTCTCTCTCTGTCTCAAAAATAAATAAAAACGTTAAAAAAAAAAATTAAAAAAAAAAAAAAAAAAAGAATGCCTGGGGACCAGATCTTGAAGTACATTGCAAAATTTGAAAATAAGAAAAGAAAAAGAACAACCTGAGATGTCAAAGCTTAAGTCTTAAGTTGAAACTTACCCTCAGAAGCAGAAATTATAAGATTACAGATTTCTCCACAATTTCTATTGAAAAGACTATTTGAAGAGTAGGAAGAGGGTTTTTTTTTTTTTTTTAATTGTTTTCCTCTTTTGATAGATTGGATAGGTGAGGAAAAAAAATGAAAAAAAGATGCTATGAGATGAAGGATGAAAAAAGCCAATTTTAAAAAAGTAGATTCACTCATCTCTGATGGAAACTTACACTCCAAATTCCCACATCCAAAAGGGGAAATAAATGAATCAATACAAAGCTATTCTTTCCATGTATATAAGATAAATTGCCACTCATGTCAATTGAAAAAGAGAAGAGACAGCAGAGAGGGCCTAATTCTTCCAGCAAAGGCCCTATTCTTTCCAGCTGAGCTCTCCCTATTTAATCACAAACTTCTCACCACAGGAAAAAAGGAGAGAGAACTAAAATAAGCCCTTATTTGATAGATCAAATGGCAAGGCAATAAAGCTGCATTTAGTAGTATACAGATGATTAAGGAAAATTAATTCACTCTATGTCAAAGAGAAGTATGGCTAGAGCTGTACATTTTGAGGTTGAAATTAAAATGGGAAAGCTGAAAGGTATGCCAGTCCCTGATCATAGCCAAAGAAAAATTAAGGAGAGCTATGTTATATGAAAGAAACATGATGACGACTATCTGAAAATAAATATAATCCAAGGAAACAAATTACGTTTTTCTTCAGAACTTCACCTTAGTAAAAGAACAGGACTTATTACAATGTAAGATCAAAAGCTAGATAAGGAAAATACAGCTGAAATGTAAAGAAAAATGGAGGTAATGCATAATTTATTAGCCTTTTGATAACTTCTTCCTTTATTTTGCACATTTTTCTATTGGGCTGTTGTGTTTTTCTTATCATCTATAGGAGTTCTTCATGTATTTCTAAGAGCCTCTTGTTGGATACATGTATTGGAAACATTTTCTCCTAGTAGGTGGTTTACCTTTTACTTTACTAATCTTACTAATTTAATTTACTAATTTGCTAAAATTTTGATGAATTTTAATTTTAATATTTTAATATTGCAGTTTACCATATTTTTATTTACACTTCATGCCTTTTTTTGCTAGTTTAAACAATATCTGTATTCTCTAAATTCATGAAAGTCTATTTCCTTCTAAAAGATTTTCTGAATTGTTTTTTTTGAATATCAATTCAAACTGACATTGTTGAGTCAAGATTCACTTTCTCGCATGCGCATATCCAGTTGACTCAGTATAATTTGATAAAGAGAACATGCTTTCAAAATTCTACTACTACTAGGATCTTTTTGTCATAAATCTAATGACCATACATATGTGTGTCTGCTTCTGGACTCTCAATTCCATTCCACTGGTCTATTTGTCTATCTTTGCAGCAGTATATTTTCTTTATTATTATTGGCTGAGAATAAATCTTATTACCTGGTCATGTGAATCCTCCACCTTTGTTCTTCCTCAAGATTATCTTCTTTATTCCTGTTACATTTTCATACAAATTTGAAAATAAAATTGTTGTTCTCTCAAAAAACAAAAAACAAACACTCCAGCTACCAAAACAAAAACAAAAACAAAAAAATAATTCCTGCCACATTTTTGAGTCAGATTATACTGAATCTATAAAACAATTTAGAGTGAATGTATTTCTTTATAATATTGAATTTTTAAATTGATGAATGGGTATGTACTTCCATTTCTTTGGGATTTCTTTACAATCTTTGATTAATATTTTATAATTTCAAGGTATAGATTATACATACCTTTTGTTAGAGTTTTTTTCCTTATACATTTGTTATTTTGATATTCTTGGAAGTAGTATCTTTAAATAAGTTTCACTTTAATGTATTTATTGCACCCATTTAGATATAATTTCTTCTTCTTCAATGGCATATTGACCTACTATTCAGTACATTCTCACTTCAAAAGTAGCATGTGTAGTGTGATCCTATTTTTATTTCCATCACAGTCATTAAGAGAGAAAGAGGAGGAGTTCAGAAAAGATTTTAATCTAAAATCAGTGACAGTAAGTCTTGATTGTAATGTTTTGCTTGCTTTTACTTTTTTAAATTAAAATGTATTTTTCTGTATTTCTGAATTCTTCCTGAAGAGTACATATTACTATCACAAAGCAAAATAATTTTAAATTACAAATTAAAAATTTCAATTAAAGAAAATGAACCAGGGTGTAGATTGGTCTTGTAGTTTGCATGGTATTTCAATGAACCTCTTTGGCTGCCTACACATACCCATACTCCAAGAAATTCCTAATTTTGTTTGGAAAATATATGATAAACAATTTACTCAAGTTTGTGCCTTTGAGTTGATTAACTTTTTTTGGATAAAAAAAAAATCTAATCAGAAAAACAAAAGAACTCCACAGAATTCTAAGAGTAATATTTAGTCCATTAGATAGAACATTTCCCAACTCTCTCATCCATAGAGAGAGCTCTTCATGCACTATGATAGGAGACTTCACCTTCCTGGGGGAAAAATAGGACAGTAACATCAGAAATTGCTGAAATCCTTTTTCATCTTAAGTTCTTCCCCTTCATTAGGTTCATAAACAAGGATTCACATGCAGGCAGTGAAGGAAATCTCTCTTGCTTCTACCCAAGGTCTTGCCCCCATTTGTTATTCACCTGGTCATACCTATTTAAACATTTTGGAGCGTCACTTCTCCTCAAAATCAGGTGTGTGCTGTTAATATGATCATTTTAAATGATGATAAATCTGTAGCTCATAGAGCATTAGAACTTGTCCCAAATCACATGGTTGGTATGCGAGGAGTCCGCTGTAGGGCTGGTCAGTTATTTATTGGTCTAAATGGCAGTGCTTTACTGCCACCTTCTGGGTAAATAGGGTTTGTTGCAAGTCCTAAGTGTTCATTGTGGCTAAAGTTAGGCTTTAGGCAGTGTCTGTAACAGATGAAACAAATATCTTACAAGTCGTACTAAGATGTTTTTTTCTATTATAACTCACAGGAGAGAATTGTTTTTAACAGGTCAGGTTTAAAAGATTATAGAATGGAGGCAGGATTATAGTTGAGACAAGAGAATGGAGGTAATTCCAGGAGCCAGTGAAATTAAGATGTCTAATATCTGATACTAAGTATATGGGTACAGTCTTATCATGTGAATATGCAAGTTATGAGTGTATAGACAGTAGAATAATTGCAGATGTGAGTGGGATCATCAAGCAGAGCAAGATGGGGAAAGGGAAGATAGCAATGACAAAAACCTGGGACTGATAAATAATTAGAGAATGCAAAGTAAAGGGAACGTGACGGCGGGAGTTCAAAATTCAAAACAGGTGCCGGAGCTAGGAATACTACCGGGAAGCTCCCTTAATGTTGGCAATGAGAGCATGTGTACGACAACGACTAGGTTTTAGAGACAGCACTGAAAGGAGGGGAGTCCTGAATTTGGATAAATATGCTGCCCTCCTTTCTTTGGAGATGTCTACTGTCAAGTAACAGAAAAAATATCAAGTAACAGAAAAAATATACACAGTACTGCTGTGTATTGAACATTGAAGTAAATGTTTTATTATCCACTGAAAAATTTTGTATTATTACAGAAAACGAGTCTAATCCTTTGGAATTCTTAGAAAAAGGAGAATAATGACAACTAAGTACATTGACTAAGCTACTCTAGACTTCAGAAGGTGTCAGAGGAAAACCTAAGTCTCATGACATGATAAAGATGAAGCTGACTTCTACCTTCAGATAATATATAGTAAGAGAAACCAGATATATCTCCTTCTTGGAAAGACAACAAAAAATCAGACAAAATATATGAAACAATGACACTAGACATCAGGCACTGAAGGATGCCAAATCTTGAGAGATGGGAAATAAACATGGTGAGCTCTGTGATTGGCCTTGATTTCAGCATTGTGGGAGATTCCCAGGAAAGGAAAGAGGATCCCAGATGGAGCAAGTAGATTCCCTGAATTGAGGAGACAGAGCTGAGAGGAGAGAGACCAATGTGGCCATAGTTTGCAGGACGACAGCATGAAAGAGCTGGACAGAAAGCTCAGCATATCACTGATCGATGCCTGTGCGTGAGGAAAATACGTAAAGCCAGGAAAGAACCACTAGAGAGGATTAGAGGTAACAAAGCCCAGATCTCATATAGGGTAATAGTGGCTGTTCCTGTTAGCCATACTAGAAAACTTATAATTCAGGGAACATTTATTAGACCAACAATTAGACTAAGTGGCTAATAATGACCAACAATTAGCCACTTAGTGAATACTGTACTGGTCCCACCTAACAACTCTTAAAAATAATATTCCAGGGGATCAGACTGTTTCCAAGTAATTGATCTGTGTCTCAGAACAAAACTCAAGACTATTTCTAGAAATATCAAAATATTTGGAGTCAAACAAGATAAAATTCATAAAATTATGCATTCATAAATTCATTCATAAATGTGCATATCCTAAGATATCATCCATAATGAAAAGAAAATCAACCATCCCAGAATTGACACAGATATTAGAATTAGCATTCATAAAAATAGTTATTATAATTATATTCCAGATGTCAAAATGTTAGAAACATGAAAGGTAAATCAAACTTGTAGAGATGAAAATTAAAATGTTTGAGATGAAAAATATACTGCATGGTGCTCATGGCCAATCATTACAGAAGAAAAGATTTGTGAACATGAAATCAAGGCAATAGCATTAGAATACGATCCTCCTCAGAGTTCTCAGTGCTCCTGCATGACCTAGGACTTAGAGCGGTGGAAATGGACATACATAAAGATAAAGCCTATTTCATTTCCCCCAGAGCAATTTGCTTTTCATATTCTAGACCAAAGGTGATTTTTTCCTTTTTACTGGAGCCCTGTGTCTACCTTGTAATTAGCATAGTAGTTAAGGTCAAAGAGCTAACAGAACAGATAAACACGGACCACAGTCTTACAAGGATATTCAGAGGCAGAAGAGATGCTCTTCCCAAGTCAGCAGGGAGCAAACTGGCTGAGGGGAAGAGAGCATATTAGTGTATGTTAATCTTCTCTCCATATTAGGAATGAATATATACACAGAAGAAATATAGCCCAGAGAAGAACATGTCCCAATAGGTTTCAGAGGTTAAAATGTGTCAAGAGAATTTTAAAAAACCACTGGAACATTCATGGATGCCACTGATGTAGGCCACCTTCTATGGAGAAAAGTGGGACCAGTGGAAATGTTGGGTCTTGCAGAGTCAAACCAGATGTGTGTAAATGTCTCTGTTTCAAAACTGAGTCTAAAAGTGAAGTTGTTTAACAAGGAGTTTGCAGCAAGTGGGCAAGAGGAATGGCCAGGAAGAGCACGATGCTCCATAGTTCCTAGTAGTTGTTTTTTTTAAGAAATGCTATAGGAATATGGAAGAAACTTCTGTTGTGTTCCTTGGAAGACAACTTGGAGCCTTTATATAGATTCCTTCGCCATTCACAGTATCAAGAAGCTGATGAATCCCACTGTTTGGTTTTGACCTTTGGCTCAAATGTTCATTTTGTTCTATTTCTGAGAATTGAGACACAGATCTGAGGACCAAGTTAAATCAGACTTTCAGAAAAGTTTATTTATTAGAATACGGAAGGCAGTGCATCAATGAGGAAAGAAGTCTAAGGAAGGAACCTTTGGTTATCTGATACAAGCACGGCAGGGGCAGGTCTCTGTCACTATCAAATGCAAGGAAGGGTTGTCATGATAGAGAAAAAAAGGTATCTTCTTTGACATCCAAGTTCACTCAGCTAGCATTTTCCATCATTTTGAAACCTAATCTTCCCATGAGATTTCCTAAAGGCAAGAATCAGAATCAACATTGCATTAATAAAATGTCAGACCTACAAAAACTTTTTAAAATTATTTTATCTACCATCCTTATTTTATATTTAAGGAAACTAAGAGCCAGAGCATAAAGGGAATTGACTACATACAAAAACTAGGTTTTTGGATTTTCCTATCCAGTTATCCTTCCGTGATTCTAAGATGCCATGGAAGATGTTATGGCCTATGCTGCAAACTCTTTGAAAATAAGTTATTTGGGGTTCCTGGGAGGCTCAGTTGGTTGAGAATCCAACTACTGATTTTGGTTCAGGTCATGATACCAGGATCGCGGGATCAAGTCCTGCTTCGGGCTCTGTGCTGAGCATGAAGCCTACTTAATATTCTCTCTCTCTCTCTCTCTCTCTCTCTCTGTCTCTCTGTCTCTCTGTCTCTCTGTCTCTCTCTCCCTCTGCCCCTCTCCCCTGCTTGCTCCCTCTCTCTCTCAAAAGAAAGAAAGAAAGAAAGAAAGAAAGAAAGAAAGAAAGAAAGAGAAAGTAAGTTAGGCCTGAGCTTGTGATCTATAAGGCGTATCAGTCCTCATCTTTTTCTGTTAACACCCTCACACTTTGGTCCAATTCCTCATTAGTCAGGATGATGTGGAATTTACACATTCCTGACACTGATCCTTGTATAAAATTACAAAATGATTGTTGGCATTGTGATGCCATAAGGAGCATTTTAGTCCCTGTGAACTGCACTGGCTTAAACAGAGGTCAAACCTGAAGGGGTGGTTTTGTGAGATCTCAGTGTCTAATCACTGATAATCATGTCCCATAAATCCAAAAACCTAAACAGGGGCTCTTAGCAAAAGGACCCAAACCTTGCAGTCACCTCATCATAGCTCAGAGTTTCAGACACATAAAAGATTGAAGGTATCTTAGAGACGGCAAACCACAATTTCAAACCAAAGAATTTCAGGACTCAAAGGAATAACCAAAGCTTCATGTAGCATAGGGGATTTGATCCATCACTTGGCATATGGGAATGTGAGGGTTCAGACAGAAGGCCCTGAAACACCACAGAGTACACTGAGTCTGCTTTCTACCCCAGTGGGCTTTATATTACCACATGCTCTTATGACTGGGGACTGATTATTATCTCTGAAAACTGGAGCAAATTCCTGGCTTCAAGGCTGATACGCTTGGTAGAAGAGGTACATGGTAACTGTGGTGGACTAAGTTTCTCTTCCTTCTCTTCTTTCCCCACAAATAGTACTCACATGCTCTCAACACACAAGATACAGGGGTTTTCATAGGTTACAAAATTAGTGCCACAGATGGGTTGATATAAACCAGGGCAGGGGTTCACTGTTCCAGTGAACCAACTCAAGTTTACTTTCTTATATGGACATTTCACCTGAAATTGATTTGAAAAGAATGACATTAGAATCACACAAACAGGTAGGTCACATCTGGACTTGATTAGGAAAATCTAAACATAGTTAGCATCCTATCACAGTCACACAAAGCTCTTACAGCTGTCCCTTCACAAAGCAGTGGAGGCCAAACCTAAATTTATCCTGTCTGACAACCACAACACCCTCATTGTGAGGACCTCCTGATGGTAATGGGGTACAGAGGCCTGCTACACTATGGTGGGAAAAAGAAGAGTGGATGTATTTGTGAAATTTAGCTTCTCTGTCAATCTCCTTCATTCCCAGAGTATTAGACATGGGAAAAGTCTTAGAGATTTCTGGGCCAAGTGGGCAAAAAACCCTGAAAGCTCATAATTGGAAAGAAATGCTCCACTGACATTCATAGGCTTCAATTTAAAATATTTATCATATTTCATCCACTCTCAAAATCCCCAAGCCAACTCTCTTCTTGAAGTTGTGAAATGTGAAAGCATTTAGCATAATGCCCTGATTTTTTAGGGAAAACTAAAAACAAAAGAAGGGACATGTCTCATCAGGGATGAAAACCCACATCCAGTCACAATGCTGGTGTCAGTGGCAGCTTGAAGATGTGACTCTGTTTGCTGGAACTTGAGGAGATGGTCTCAGGGGCTCTATGAGTGTCATAGAAAGATTGGTAATGTGCCTCCGATACAAGGTGGGAGAGAGTTTCAGCTGAGTAGAGAAAGAGGGATCATATTTGAGCTTAGAAACTCTTTTCCTTCTTCCTTATCCAACACCACCACCATGGCCAGGCCACCATCATCTGCCTCCTGTATGTCTGTCACCCAACTAATCCCTCCACTTCCTCTATCCCCTGGCAATTGTTGGTACTCATTTTCTAGGCACTATGGAGGGCTATCTGGTGTCCAAATGACCAAATCTCATCTTGGTTCCCAGTATGGATCACTCTACTTGGGGCTCATGTATCTACAGTGTACCTGCCATGTTCATGTGAGTGGACTTTGGAGAACATCACAGATGACCTTCCTGAAGTAAGATTCTAAAACAGCAAACCCAAAGAAAACTCAAATTAGAATCTCAATCCTGAGGAATATAGTGAAAGATTACCTTAACAGCTCCATGTGGTGGCCACCAGTGTCGAGGTTCTAAAACCAAGACATAAATGAAAATAGTTGCAGAATGTAATACCTGGTAAACCATAGCTTAATCTGTTGGCAGAATTAAAGAATTCTAATTTATTACCAAGAAAGCTTGCAATAACAGAAAACCTTTTTAAAATTTTATTTTATTTATAATTTTTTTAGATTTATTTATTTTGAGAGAGAGAGAGAGAGAGAGAGGGAGAGAGAGAGAGAATCCCAAGCAGGCTCCACACTGTCAGCACAGAGCCTGACACAGCTCTTGAACTTACAGACTGTGAGATCATGAGCCAAAATCAAGGGTGGGACACTCAACTGACTGAGCCACCCAGGCACCCCAAAACTGTTTTATTTACACATGCATTCATTTTTTTCCCTAAAAAATGTGGAATAACTCTTCTACTCCTGATGGATAAGTAGCAAGCAATCACTGGTCTCATATATGTTGCCAGTCTAGTATAACAAGTAAAGTTTTGATTAACCTGTGGTTAACCTGGGCTTGAGAGGATTCATAACAGG
The DNA here is from genome assembly GCF_023721935.1 of Panthera uncia. Lineage (NCBI taxonomy): Eukaryota > Metazoa > Chordata > Mammalia > Carnivora > Felidae > Panthera > Panthera uncia. Next base: position 39,585,813 of record NW_026057577.1, on the reverse strand, counting down.
CAGCCAAAAAGAAAAGACATTAAGAAATGTTAGAACTTTAAAGAGGCCTTTAGCCTAATCCCCATATTTTACAGAGAGAGGAAAGACAGTTGCTACTGCCCAGGATTTCATGGTAGATGGGTAAAAAATCAAGTTCTTCAGTCCTTAAGGCTAGGTCTCTCTAAAACTCCCCACAGAACTCTTTTATAAAGGAGGACAAAAAAGGTAATGACCTACTGAAATTCATGGCAAAGCATTTTCAAAAGTTTTGCATTTTTGAGATGTGGGCATATTGCCAATCACTTTCACATTCTACCTTGAATTGCCCAAGCCCCCTGGTCCCCATAAATTAGGTTTCATGATCTGCACTAATAGATGGGGAAACAAAGGCCCTTGCACATTGGCTCGGAGTCTTTTATTTGTGGACCAACTGCATAGTCTCTCTCTATAGATACAGATATACAGATATAGTAAAATGATACTCTTACACAAATAAATACAAAATAATTCTAAAGCATTCTTTCAGATTACAGTGTCAAAGCTCACAAATCAACTTTACATAAATGCCAGAACCAGCCAAATTACTCACCAGAGGGTAATGCCCCATGTATCAGGATGAAGAACAAAAGCGAGCAGAATACTGGATGACATTTGGTCATTTTTCCTCCTGGTGCGTATGTCCTTAGAGTGATGCTCTGAGATATTGCCTTGGGATGTTCCCCTCTAGTACAATCACTAAAGCAGAGGTATTCAAGATATTAAGACCATCTTTAGGGTGAATATCCATCTCCAGCCTGCCCACTGTAACCTCTGTATACCACACTTGGAAAGCCTATTATTTCACTCTTCCCCAAGAACAAATGCTCAGGAAAATGGCAAAATTGGCTGGTCATAAATAAAAGTCTAGAACTCAGTGACCGACCTGTGACTACTTAGAAGACAGAAGTCAATCAGAGGTTACTCTTTGGGCATAATTATATTATTTTAGTATGGAGGTATTTTAAGTGTCTTTAAAAGGCAACCCCTTACCTGAAGATTAACCCAAATTTGTTCTTTGAGGGGATACAAAGAAAATGAGACCACTAGAAGCTTCCAGAAAATAAGAGCTTCTCAACAGGGGAAGCAGGTCCGTACTTGCTCATGAAGCTGAGACTGTCTCTTGGGAGTAAGGCAAAGATTGTAATATTCCAGACTTACTTGGCTGTGCTAGAATCTTCTGGTGTGGAATGCTCAGCTCTCCTGAAGCACTCTGAGAGAGTGCACAGGGAGAAATACCATTCCACACTATCTAATGGGGGCCCCGAAGTTATTTTCATTTAGACATTCAGAAAGGGAGAAATCAGTGAGCAAATCCTCCTGTGGGAGGATCCCTTTCTGAGGCTAGAGAATGGTATGCAGTTTCCAGGCCTGCGCAAGGACCACATTGAACTCCCCTATCTTCCTAATCCTAGGGAGGTGACCTGATCCTCCCTATGCCATCAGGCCTTTTTCTCTGCTTTGTAGCATATGTGAATAGGCAACTGACATAAACCAGTTGCGATATGCTGTGGTGTGATAGGTGAGACATGGTAATGTCCCTAGGGTACTCTACTTCCCAAGATGGTTGGAGGTGCTTGGCACAATGTCCAGGGCTTCCTACCCTGCCTGCTCCTGAGACAATCGGAGCTCCTGCGCTTTTTGCTAAGCATACCCCATCTCTTCCTGACATCTTCCCTGGATTCCTTTGGGAATGGAGCTGCAACAATGGAAGATCCAGCTGCAGTAAAGCAGGATGCCAGATGCCCACTCCCCCTACCACACACACGTCCCCTTCTTCGACCCACCTTGGAAAGAAGAGAAAGGAAGAGAGACGTGGCATGTTCTCTGTGGTTCTTGCCTCTTTTAAGAAGCAGGTATCAGGGCCTCAGGAGGGGGTGGAATAGCTATGTAAGAGAGAGAGGTCACTGAGGCATTGTGTGCTGGGAGGAGCAGCCCCTGGAGGCCCAATATTCAGGGTAAATCAAAGTCAAACCTCAGCAGGAGGCATTGGGTAAGGAAGCACCGAGCTGCCTAGAGGACTTGGGGGTGGGAACAGATCACTGGACAGGGAAGCCTGTGGCAGGCAATCTAAAGGGGCAATGGCATGAAGAAACACATCACGGTAGGGGAGAGCACAGCAGAAAAAGCACAGTATGTTCCACAAGAATTAGTACCTTTGGCCAGCATGCAAATCATGGAAAGAGCTGAGTAAGGAAGGACATTGGTGATGAATGAGGTCTCTAGACGCCATTTGCAGTGAGTCCTGCCTGGTTCTTAAAGTAATCCACAGCCTTCGCAGCTTTGTAACATGGAAGATATGTTGTCATAACCGAGTTTCCTCCTGTTGTCTGAATGCCCTATGTTCATCTTCCTTTCTGTAAAGAACAATTGTTCTTTTTCTTTTTTAAAAATTTTTAATGTTTTATTATTTATTTTTGAGAGAGAGAGAGGGACACAGAGCACAAGTGAGGGAGGGGCAGAGAGAGAGGGAGACAGAATCTGAAGCAGGCTCCAGGCTCTGAGCTGTCAGCACAGAGCCTGAAGAGGGGCTTGAACCCACGGACCGTGATCTCTTGACCTGAACTGAAGTTGGAAACTTAACCAACTGGGACACCCAGGTGCGTGAAGAACAATTGTTCTTATAACAAGGAAAGATATGTCAACTTTAGAAAATTGGAAAAATAGGGGCGCCTGGGTGGCTCAGTCGGTTAAGCGGCCGACTTCGGCTCAGGTCACGATCTCGCGGTCCGTGAGTTCAAGCCCCGCGTCGGGCTCTGTGCTGACAGCTCAGAGCCTGGAGCCTGTTTCAGATTCTGTGTCTCCCTCTCTCTCTGCCCCTCCCCTGTTCATGCTCTGTCTCTCTCTGTCTCAAAAATAAATAAACGTTAAAAAAAAAAAAAAAAGAAAATTGGAAAAATAGAAATTTAAAAAAAGAAATAAGAAGACATGAAATCTCAAAACCCAGACATAACTGTTAAACATATATTGAATTATATTGTTCAAGTTGTTAAAAATCAAATTTTTGTAGAACTGTATATTGTTTTCTGTCCTTTTCACTTAGAAATGTACTGTGACATTTTCTTGATCTTCAAATATAATCATATAGAATATGAATTTAGAGGCCTGGTGCCATATTTTGTCACATATTTGGATTTTTATTATATTAATATTTTTCTGGGCACCTGGGTGGCTTAGTTGGCTAAGCATCTGAGTTTGGCTCAGGACATGATCTCACAGTTATTGAGGTTGAGCCCCACAAAATCGGGTGAGCTTGAGCGCTACTTTGAGTGAGCCCTGTTTCTCTCTCTCTCTCTCTTTCTCCCTCTCTCTCTGCCCCTCATGGGACTCTCTTTCTCCCCCTCTCTCTCTGCCCCTCGCTCACTTGCTCCCTCCCTCTCTCTCAAAAAGAAATTCTTCCCTTGTTGCTCAGTTAGGTTGATTCCAATTTTCAATATTATTACAATGCTAGAAAGAACAAATTTTTATTTACCTCACTTAATGTACTTTTTATTAAATAATTTTAGTAAGTGCCAAAAACAACCTACTGGAAACTTCCAGAAGGACCTGAGTCACCTAGAATATGAAAGCGGTGGTTTTCACCGAATTAGTGGGCTCCATGCTTGTAATCCAACATGGAGCATTTTGAAAATACAAGGCCACCTTACTAAGTGAATCATTTGTCCCCCAGTTCAGAGAGGTAGAGGGACTCCATTGCATAGAAAGGATTCCAGAGGAAATAAAACATCATAGGAAAGAAATAAGCCTAAAAGAGCTTTAGCTTTTCCAAACTCCCCCAAATTCCAGTTGAACTAATAGTATTGGGTGAGGAGAATAAATAAGATTAAGGGATCACATTCCCGTCAGAAATTCCTTAGTCTATGACTTCCTCATCATCTATCATATCCCTGGCTTAATTCTAAATTATTTTTTAGTGTTTTTATTTTATTTTTGAGAGAGAAAAAGAGAGAGAGACAGAGCACAAGCAGGGGAGGGGCAGACACAGAATCCAAAACAGGCTCCAGGGTCTGAGTCTTCAGCACAGAGCTTGAGGAGGAAGTCGGATGCTTAACGGCTAAGCCACCCAGGCGCCTCACCCCCTGGCTTAATTCTAAAAGCTATAGCTTGGGGCTTTTCCTCTGGATGTCAGGCTTCTGTTCCTACTTTTGTTTCAAGTTACTTCAAAACAACATTTTCAAAAACCAGCTCCTTGCAATGTAGTCCAAAGCAGATGGTTATCACCTTTCAGGGATACCAAAATCCTCTACAGGATTTAACCTACAGTTCTACTGTTCTCCCACAGAAAGGAAACTTAGCTCCACAGCCCATTAATTACAGAACTTTCATAGTCTAGCCCATTCTGTTAACCAGTCACAATCCCACCAGAGCATGGAACTGCCTGTCTTTAGGCCTCGACATTTGTGTCCGCCCCCCCCCCCCCCCCATAGAACAGCCACCACACAAATGTCAGTCCAAACCTGGGCTAGAGGACAAAGTCTTTCCCTTCTCAAGGATTTCATGGAAGCCATAGGACAGCATTACCATTTTTCCCCCTGCTGCAACGTGTTTATTATGTGCCAAAAAAACGACACCACGGCTAATTGCACACGAACTAGAAGCAGAAGAGCAAAGACACCTCAACCCAGCAGAAGAAGAGAAATAATGAAGATAAGAGCAGAAATGTCTGTAGGAGAGTGCAGTCTTGCCTGCATAGGCTACAATGACTAACAATGTCAGCTCAGCAGGAAGAGGGGGGTGTATGTGACCCTGGTTCTCTGACACACAGCCTCCCAAAGAGGGGCAAGTAGGTTTTTTTCGTGGTTTTTTTATTAAAGAAGAAAGAAAAAGTCAAGTTTTCAACTTCAGTAGTATTTCAGTGACTGCAACTGTTTCTTCATACATTTTTCAACTGAAAGAAATAAGGAAAGGGTATTTGTTCCCTCTGAGAGAAAGGGCTCCTGGGAGCCTTCATCTGCCCCCACCAAAAAGGAGTCCTTTTTTAGCTCAGTTACCAAAACAAACAAACAAAAAAAGTCCTGTGACTTTGGAATTAAAAACTTCTATCAACCCCACCCCCCCGCCATAAGTACAACTCAAGAAGGTGGATAAACCATTTAAAACTATATACAGCAGCCATCAAATACCGTTTATCCAGTCCAGTTTCAAATACAAAACACATTTTTTTGTTCTTGTTTGCAAATGTCTTGATCTGCCACTGTGAGAGACAGTGACCTGCAGTTGCTCAGACACAGGTTTGCTATAATGTTAAAAGCTGCCAGGAAAGGGAAAAAAAATCTCTTGTTCCAAACGACTTAAAAAACTGTTTGAAGGAGTGTAAAAAGGAACCGGTAAAAACCCTCGAGTGTAAAATACGATTTTGGTTTAAATGAAGACCGAAGGCTCCTTGTTGTTTACAGTAAAAGACACCAGGGGCGCCTGGGTGGCTCAGTTGGTTGAGAGTCCAACTTCGGCTCAGGTCATGATCTCGCAGTCTGTGAGTTCGAGCCCCGAGTCAGGGTCTCTGCTGACAGCTCAGAGCCTGGAGCCTGCTTCAGATTCTATGTCCCTTCACTCTCTGCCCCTCCCCCACTCATGCTCTGTCTCTCTCTCTCTCTCTCTCTCTCTCTCTGTCAAAAATAAATAAACTTAAAAAAAAAAGACACCAGCGGAATACTCCGTTTATGCTGATCAGGTGGGGGTTAAATAAATGGAAAGGTGCTGTATGGCAACTCCAAGAACAAACCCATGTTCTGGTCTGAACACTGATCTGGATAACAGAATTCCTCATCTGTTCTTTGGACTAAGATGACCTTAATGGCCTTCAAGTTCCCCTCAGCTTGACTAAAATTTAGATAAACTTCTACCTGACTCTGAGCTCCTGACCTCCCTTATCTTAGAGCATTTACTTTAGAAATCTTATAATCATAAGTTCTTTCTCCATTGCCTTGAGATGTAATTGTTTTTAGAAACCCCTTGCCAGTTTTACAACCCAGAACCCAGGAAGGGTTCTGGAGGACCCAGGAGCCATCCCTTTGAAATGCAGCCACCAGGAAACACCAGGCAGGCTATCTCCTAATCTCTGTGGAAGGGCAGGAGCCTAACTTTTTGTGAGCACTTTTCTCCAAGTTGCAAAACTACCTCCTGTCATAAAGATATGGGTTTATTTTTCCCTTAGATAAAGCCAATGAGCTAACACAGATGGCCTGTAATTTCCCCCTACCCTCCTCTAGTACTTTTTCACTAACTCACCCAGACCTTAAAAATCCTCCTTCTTGTCTTTCAACCCCGCTGAGTTCATTCTGAGCTCTGGCCTCTCTTACCTATTGCAATTACTGCATTGAATAAAACCTTCCTTGCCTATTTAACTTTGTCTGATGTAGTTTTCGTTTTGACAGGACCATCCCACATGCCCAGTAAGATGAGTTTTCTTGTCTATTTCATTTGGGCACAATTACTGTTTTGTGGCTATTTCTATTAAGACCAATCCTCAACCTTGTGTAGTTCAAGTGTCAATCTCCCTACCCTGAAGACATGCAAATACTCTAGTGTAAAATGGAAGCACTCACTTCTTGTTAACCTTACTTCTTTCCTTAATTGCCCATTTATTTACTCTTCTCTGGCATTCAGAAGTCTGCCCTGAGCTACCCACTCACTGGCCTGCTGGTCCCTGTTGGCAGCTTCTAGCAGCTACTGCCTGTCCTCTAGGACTAACCAACAGGTGGAATTGAGTCAGGCCACGCTTCCCTTTTATTTGCCCTAATCCTTTGTTGTCCCTAAAATCCCTCCCCTGGCTGTACAGATGTACGTGAATTTCTTTACTAACAGGTTGGAGAAAGGAAAATCTTTAAAGGGAATTACCGAGAAGGGGGAAAGCTAAAATGCTATAACATAGAGATGAGATTCCTCAGAGACAAGAAGGAAAATAACTAAGAAGTCCTGAAGGCACGGCCCTGATGGTGAGCTCCCCCAGTGTCTCATCTGATTCCTCTTCCCTCAGGCTTTTCAAAGACTGATTTGCTTTTCTCCATTTCTCTTTGAGGCAGCAAATCCTGTCCACAATATCTTATGGAATATTTGGAAGAGAGGCTCTGACAATTGAAATTGTGAAGGCCCAGGTTAAGCGTGGGCCCTTAGGGTCAACTCTCCTTTGCAATGTTCTGATCAGTGTGAGTTGAAGATATCCCTCTTCCTTTTCATTGTTGCACCTAACACATACACAGACACACATACACAGACGCAGATTTATGTTCGACAAAATTAAGTGTTAATTCTCAGATGGTACAGTACAGAAGTTTTCAAATTACGTATTGTGACCCTTTCGTGGGCTGTGAAACTTATTTTGTTACCATCACTATTTTTTCAATAAAATATAGTAAAACAGAGTAAATAGAATAGAATAAAATAAAAATGACAATGCAACTTCAAAAGTGTGTGTGTGTGTTTCTAGGTGGTGAGATAACATATTTTGTTCACTGTGGGTCACATTCAATAAAGTTTCAAAGCCTCTACAATACACCTACAAGTAAGGAAACAAAAATTTGCTATTTGCAAGCTGTGTACCTCTTGCAAGGAGAAAACAAGTTTTTTGGGTTTTTTTTTTCATGTTTTCTGCCAAAAGCCTAATAGAGTGCTTTGTTCTTATTGGAATAGTAATTCAACAAGCATTTCTTATGTTCCTACTTTGAACCCTTCTCTCTTCCTCTTCATAGTTAACTGGAAAATCAGAGGCACCTAAGCTTATGTTTATTGAAGAACTGAATGAAAACTTGGGCTAGTTGCAACATACCGTACTACCCCCAAGAATCAATCTAACTTATACCAACATTTGAAAAAACCAAAGTGTTGTGGTGAGTGTTTCAAATGACACACTGATGTTATGAAAAGTCTAAGTGTAAAGTCTAACGCAGTTGGCATAAGATGAAAACAGCAGATGGGCAATCGTAATTCAAAATGTGTCATGAAAATATGTTTTCAAATCAAGTGTTACTAGCGCTAGTAATGCTAGATAAATATACTTATACTTGTTTTAAGGCACAGGATATGTTCCATCTTGGTAATTTTTTCCTTAATATACATATTTAGTAATATAAATTTTACCCTAACTACTGCCTTAGGGAGATTTTCACAAATAATATTATTTTCTTTTCTTTTCATTTACTTCAAAATGCTCTTAGTTTCTCATTTGATTTCTTCTTTGACTCAGGGCTTATTTATTGGTGTGATGTTTATTTTCCAAATATTGGGGATTTTCCAGAGACTTTTTTTATTTTTTTGTTTTCTTATTCAATTCAGATGTGGTCAGAGGACAAATACCATTGTGACTTGAATCCTTTTAAATATATTGAAATTTGTTTTACAGACAAGAAAGTGGTCTTTCTTGGTACGTATTTCTTGTTTACTTGAAAAGAAGGTTCACACTGCTCTTGTTGGGGGCAGTGTTCTCGGGTCACGTGGTTGTCAATCAGGCCACATGGTTGATTGTATTACTCAATTCTGCTGCACAATTGTTGATATTCTACTTACTTGTTTTATTAATTTTTGAGAGATGGATATTGAAATCTCTGATCATAATCATGGATTTGTTTTTTTTTTCCGTGCACTTATATTCATTTTTGATTTGAAAATCTTGAGTTTCATAAACATGTAAGATTTTTGTATCTTCTTAATTAATTGAGAATTTTATCATTATAAAATATAACTCTCATCCTTTGAATAAGCCTTTCCTCTAAAATCTATTTTGTTTATATCAATAATGCTACTCCAGCTTTCTTTTGACTAATGTTAACATGGTAATCCTTTTATTTTTCTCCTATTTGTGCTTTTATTTTTAAAGTGTGTTTCTTATAAACACACTTAATTTTTTAAAAATCCAGTCTGAAATCTCTTCCTTTAATTAGTGTTTAGACCATTCATATTTAATATGATAACTGATATACTTACTGTAACAGTTAATTTTATATGTCAACTTGGCTAGGCCACAGTGCCCAGATATTTGGTCAGACACCAGTTGAGATATCACTGTGAAGGTATTTTTTCTGCTATGATCAATATTTAAATCAGTAGATCTCATTGTTTTTATTGTTGTCTGTAGTTAAATTATTTATTATTATAAGATCAACATCTATGTACTCACCATCCTAGTGACAAGCTAGAATGGACATCATCCTAAAAGCCTCCCACATGTTATTGCCAGCTATACACTGAATATTTGTGTCCCCAGTAAATTTATATGTTGAAGCCTAATCCCCAATGTGATGGTATTAAGAGGTAGGACTTTTAGGAGGTGATTAGGTCATGAAGGCAGAGCCCAGAGAGCTCCCTTGTGCCTTGGTCTTAGACTTGCCAGACTCCAGAACTGTGAGAAATAAACGTTTGCTGTTTAAGCCTCCCAGTTTATGGTATTTTTGCTATAGGAGCCCAAACAGACTGAGGCACTGCCTAACTACAGCCCCCTCTCACAGACTCTATTCTGACTTCTGTGTTAATCACTCACATGCATTTTTAATAGTTTTACTACCTATATATGCCTCCCCAAAGAGAGATATTTTAACCTTTGGGATTTCCTCTTTGGTGAGGTGTCTAAACCTGTAGACTCTGGGTGAAGCATAGTATTTTCTGTAATGTGGGTGGGCCTCCTGTGATCACTTGAAGGCCTTAAGAGAAAAAGCCTGAGATCTCTTAGGGAAGGAGCGTTCTGCCTCTCGACTACCTTTAGAATTGAGCTGCAACATCAATACTTCCCCTGGGTCGCCAGCATGCTGACCTACTCTGCAAATTTCGCACTTTCTATAATCACATGAACCAATTACTTAAAATAAATCTTTTTCTTTCTCTCTTGTCTCTGTCTCTTTCTCTGTCTCTGTCTCCCTGTCTGTCCCTCTCTCTCTCTCCACACACACACACACACACACACACACACAGAGTTGGTTTTGTTTTTCTCAAGAATCCTTAACCAACACAATTACCTTGAGTCTGCCATCTTGCTACTTGCTTTCTATTAGTCCAATATGTTTTTCCTCTTTACCTCTTTTCTTTGTCTCTCTTGCACAAATACAGTATTTTTTTTCATTATTCCATTTTATCTTCATTGTTGGCATATTTAGTGTTGCTTTAGGATTTATAATATACATTCTTAACTTTTCACAGTGTACCTTTAAGTGGTATTATATCATTTAACTTAACACAGAATCTTATAATAGAATACTTTCATTTCTTCTCTCTGTGTTTATGCTGTCATGCATTTTATTTTCACATATGAAAAATGAAAATAAAGTTCTGGCAACCCAGCTGCTATGGATGAAATTGTGTCCCCTCCAAATTCAAATGTGAAAACATTAACCATCAGTGTGACTGTATTTGGAGATAGGGTTTTAGGAGGTAATTAATGTTAAATGAGGTCATAAGGGTCAGGTCTTCCTTTCAGTTTTTACTGAACCTTTAATGGTTCTTGATTATAGTCTTTTTTCATTGCATAGTAATCAACTCTTCAAAAGATTGTCTCTGACTAGTCTACAAACTCCTTACTGACATGAAATCTTTGCCCATTTGTATTGCCTCTCCCTACACAACACACTGCTTGACCCATAGTGATCTTTCTATATGTGTTGTTAAAAAACACACACAAATCTCCACAAAATAGCTGGCAAGCATTCAACCAGACTTTACTACAAAAGCAAATTGTATTGGACTGATGAACTTATAGGGCATAACTTTGTTCCTATTTGCAGATGTACTGTTAGAAAATTCTTCTCTTTATGTAAGCAAAATATCTGTCTTTGCATATTATGTTAATGACATGACTCCTTTCTATGGAGCCCCAGAAATGAGAACGTTCTGATCTCTCTTGTGATAGTCCTGCATATGTCCTCATCTTTCCTAGCTACCTTGAACTTTCCTTGGGTCTTTTAAAGACTTCAACAACAGTTTAATCAAATTCTATTATTTTTAGTCTCTTCCCAACATGACCAACAAAATGTCTTCCTTTGTGGATTCCCACCTGTGACTGAGTCCTCTTTAAATAATGGTATCTAACATCTAATGTTATTCCTGGTCTGATTAGTTGATAGTATTATGGATTCTTACTCTATCTTCCTCCAAAGCTGAACCTTCCACTTTTCATTAGTGTTGCTAAAGGTACTAGTGTTAAGACTAATGGTCAGATCTGCCCCTTGACCCATGTTTACTTAAAAATTGTGAGTTTTTGTAAAATGGGATGCTATGAACAGATTCCTCTCCTATTAGTGTGTATATAATCTCTCCAGCTCCCAACTTGAGTAGAAATAGAAGAAATCTTTCCTTGTCACTTATTGAGAGAAATGACCACAGACATTTTCCTTAAGAGACTACAGTTGCATCCAAAGACATGCCTGAAAGCTTTCTGCTAAAAATCTTTTATTGAAGAATCAAATCTATATATTTGCCCCACAGCCATCTGAGAGGGATTGGTTCTCTATGTGGAATCTGCCAAAGGGAACTTGGTGCCCTTGAGCATCAGGGAGACTCAGCACTGTCCATACTTTGCCAAAAAAAGTGTACCACGTCTCTTCCTACAAGAGAAATCATTTTTTTTTAAGGGAAGGCTTTGGAGATCTTAAATTGAAACTTTTATATTCTAAAATCAAGCCAGCCAAATGAGCACAGAGCATGAAAGGCGAGCAATTAGTAACTGAGCTCCAGCAAGGTGGAAAAAGGAATTCAGTGTGCTAGTGAAGCCAGTGTTAGGAGCCAAAAAAATCTTTAAATATCTCTTGCTATTTGCCATTCAGTAATACTATGATGTTGATAAAGTCTCCTTTTCGAGCTTCATTTTCCTCCTACTATCCACTATCGTTCTTCCTCTTGCCTCTTTCTCTTTCTTTTTGCTTCTTTTTGTAAAATATTATAATTATCGCAAGCTATCTCACTCATACACTTCATAGGAGCAGCAAGCTTATCAGGTAGCTAAGATGGCTTCAGGCTCTGCAGGAGACGCCATTACTGCAAATAATATGTTAAATTCAGCACTTACACAACTTCATTGCAAAATGAGCATTTGTTAGAATATACTTTTCCATCAGATCCGCAGAGAGGGAAATATTCCATGGTACAGATCGCAGAATAATTGGTGCACTCAATTTGCTCCAGTCCAAAAAAAGAAAAAAAAGAAAGAACAATTTCGAATTGTTAAATCACAGAAAATGAGCTTTTGAAAGGTCTTGAGAGGTCATTTAGTTCCAAATCTCACTCGTAAAAAGACAAACCCTCTTCACTTTACAACATCTGACCCAAAATGGTGGCACTCTCATCACAGAAAGAGATGGCTTAGCCTGAGTTTACGGCTTCCCTCTCCCTCATTCTCCTCAGGGAACTGATGAATAGAATACATCTTCTATCTTGTACTTAATTTTTGAACCAGTCTTCTCCTTGCCATGCTGTCATCCATTTTATCCAGGTCCTCATGGTGTTGCCTGCATAGTCACAGTTGCCTGCCTGTTTGTTGCCCTAAATCTACCTTCATCTGACATTTCAATCACCCTCCACACTGACGCCAGAGTGATCTTTCAAAAAAAAAATCATTTTTTGTTTTTTGATTACTTAACTGATTCCCCGTCAACAAAAAGTCCCCTCATGAGCCTGGCTTATCTCTCTTATCCTCTGCCTCTTACTCTAGCTAAACTTAACAACCGAATTCCCGGAGTGTTTCCTGCTCCTATACATCCCTGTGCCCTTGCTTAAGGTGTTTTTTCTATCTTGCATCACCTTACCCCCTTTCTCCATCAGATTGACTCCTAAGACCTTAGGACTCCTTAGTCCTCCTTAAAAGTCAGTTTAACTACTTTTGTAACAGTTTCATGATGATATTTCTCTCCCTCACCCATCAAATTGGCGTAGATGCCTCTCCTTAAAATCTTTACTACCACAATCCCATGTGTATAATTCTCTTGTCACGTTTCAAACTCTATTAAAATTATTTTAATATTTTAACCCACTCACATAGCTCTTTACCCCTGAATTGTCTTTACATGTGTTCTTGATTTTTTTTGTCTATACATAGTCATAGACAGATTTTAGAATACCTATTTTAAAACTTTCATAAAGTGAGAATTATTATAACATTTTATATTGAACATAAATGAAATTTCTGTGTATACTTACACATTTATCATCATAAAGTTTTCTGAGTTGAAATTGTTTATTTCTGAAAGAAAAGATTTTATTGAATGGGTAATGCATTACTTGACATTTCACAATCTATAGAGTAAAATACAGTCATATGTTATTCTGTGTTGTCTAACCTGTACTGAGAATGAGGAGTTCTGGTTAAATTCTACTCTAGTCGGCTAATACTGACCATTAACGTCTTTTATGGGTGATCGTTTTGTAAACAAATAAAAGTATGAGAAAATACAATCAGCACTAAGAGGAGACTGGGCATTTAAAAAATAGTCCATGAATATTCACATAAAAATCAAAGGTGTAATATAGTGTGAAAACATTTTTTTGCAGTTAAGAAAAAGAAAATATGTTCAAATCCGTCTCTGGCACTCACAGTCTGTGTAATTTTGTTATAGTCACTTCCTCTTTGTATTAGATTCCTGTTTCCTAAAAGGAGGCTAGGTGATGCTATAATCAATAAGATCTTATCAGTCTTTAATCTCTTGTGTTGTTTTTTTTTCAGCACATGAGTTTGCATATCCTGAGAGACTTTATTCTGAATAACACTTGTTATTATACTTGACTATAAATTTTAAGAAGGGTTAGAAAAGAAGGGGAAGATGATAAGAAGGAAGAAGAGCTCATTTCTGTATTAGCTGCAGAGCTAATGTTTGATACGTTTTATCACAGTGAACCCTAAACACCATTATAATTTCTATCTTACAGAGACTCTTGGGTGGCTCAGTTGGTTAAGTGTCTGACTCTTGATTTTGGCTCAGGTCATGAACTCATGGTTTGTTGGATGGAGCCCTGGATCGGGCTCTGCTCTGACAGGGCAAAGCCTTCTTGGGATTCTCTCTCTCCCTCTCCCAATGCCCCTCCCCCACTGATGCTTTAAATAAATAAATAAATAAATGAATAAGCTTTAAAAAATAATTTATATCTTACAAATGAGGATAGTGAAGTATGTAGTGGGTTGGGTATTTGTCTGATGTCACATATTTACTAAGTGCAATCTGGATTCTAATCCAGATGTGTGACACCAAAGCCCATGATTTAACCAGTAGTCATAAAGTGGTGAATTCAAATTCATGGAATGGCTAGTAATAATGTTTCTTTCATTTGCCTAGAGGCTGAGATGTTGTTTATAGTGAGGACTTCTTGTGTAATTTGTGGGTCTGCTGGTGGGGATTCCAACTACCCATTTGTATTTTTAATCTCTTCCTTAGACTTTTCCAGATAATTCTAAGAAGGAACATGGATTTTCTCTGGGTTATAAAAGATAGATCAAATTCTTATAATAGTACCCATGGCAAACAGCCTAAATAGAGAGAGTTGTCTTCTGAGCTCTCATTATACAATAAGAAAGATATAAACAGAAGATTATGGAACTTTAACCAAGATACATTTTCTGCCTGAGACTCAGTTTCCTCAAATGTAATGTGAAAATAAAAATGTCTCTATGTAACAGCTAATGCCTGAAGGACAGTATATAATGTGAATGAGTATTTGGCTGGATAGCAAAGAAATATATATATCCTTAGAGATATTTATTTATTTACTTATTTATTTTTATTTTAACAAAGCAATGTCCAAAGGGTATTGGAGGAGTGTGACAAAAGGTAGGATTTATTAAACCATGTTGTTAGAAACCAAGCATATTTTAGCCAATGTGGACTTTGTAATCTTTAAAAAAAGAGGGGCTCCAAACTGGGTATTATACTTACTGGTTCAGTAGGCAAAACATGCATTCATTACTGTAAGTTTTATGATCTATGCCACATATTGGTTTCAGCTCCTTTGAGCATGCAATCCCAGAGCCTTTTCTGTTGTATTGTGAGCAGTTCACCTATAATTAGAATAAAAAATAATGGCCTACATTGTTTTCCTTCAATTCTATAACCATTCTTCTATCAAGCTGGGAAGAAAGAGAAGAGAGTGAAAAGAGTACCATAGCCTGTTCAACTTTTTAGCAAATATGTCTAGAAGACCTTGTATGGTCCAGGTGCTGTGCTACACAACTAGGCCAGACCTGAAATAATCTGTAAATAAAATGATAATTAACAGGTTAAGAAGGAAATGTTAATCTCTCCTTTTAGAGAGAGACAGCTCTGCTGACAGCTCAGAGCCTGAAGCCTCCTTCAGGTTCTGTGTCTCCCTCTCTCTGCCCCTCCCTCACTCATGCTGTCTCTCTCTCTCTCTCTCAAAAACATAAATAAATATTAAAAAAAAATTTTTTAAAGCTACCTAAGGTAAAAGTTTCCTTAATCTGCTGTTCCCCATTTGCAAAGAGATTCCTTTTGCAGCCTTTAAAGAAAAAAACACCACCAGGAGAAGTGGAGTTAGGACTGGTTTTACCTCCCTAGGAATTAGTTCCATCCACAGTGATCCAGGTTAGCTACTTTCACAGCTCCATTTACGAATTAGCTCTGATTTTATTTTTACAAAGACCCCACAGAAAGGGGCTATACTCACCTCTATGATCCCCAGAAGAGTGTGGCATGGGACGCATTTGAACAGAAGGAAGTGGAGAAAGAGCAAATTCCATAGTTAGAAATGCAAGGTTGAATTCACTGTCTACAGTAACTAAAACCCATTTCTAACATCCCTTGCCCCCATCAGACCTAAGAGGTCACTTCTTTACTTATGGCCAGTTCAGGATGAAGCCAGAAATGTATGCAATTCTGACTTAAAAAATAAATAAATAAACATGGGGGAAATTTCTGGTCATTGGAGAAAAGGTTGTCATAGGTATCTAGGAATTCCTGTGAGCATGTCAAGGGTAGGGGTTGGTTACGATCTCAAAGTTGCGTAAGTTGTTTCTGAAAGGGCAATTCAGAAGCCTGACATCTTGATCAGCAACTGAGCAGGCTGCCCATAGTCCTTTTATTCTTTTTTTTTTTTTTAAGTGAAGTATGATTGACACACAATGTTACATTAATTTCAGGTGTACAACACAGTGATTTGACAAGTCTATACACTATGCTGGGCTCACCACAAATGTAGCTACCATCTGTCACCTTACAACCCTATTAGAGTGCCATTGCCTATATTCCCTATGCTGTACCTTTTATTCCCATGGCAATCTTTTTATTCTTCTTCTCAGTCTCTCTTCCTCTTCTGGAAGGTCTGACCCCCACCCCCTCTTTGTTAATCAGAACAATCCAGATAGTTAACTTCTAAATTTTCTTCTGACTTTAACATCCTATAATTACTGGAGGTTGAACAAATTGCAGCTAACACATGGGTATGGATACTAAAAGGAGTCCCAACTCACCAGGAGGAGAGGCAGCCCACGTGGTGGCTGCCAGAGTGATGATGGCAAAAGCAGTGATGCTCTTCATCATGATGATGAGTGAGGGTGGCAGAGATATGCTGCTCTGAGACAGGAAGTCCAGAGAAAGAGAGAGAAAGCAGTCTGCCAAATACATACACGTACACGTATATATATACACACATGCATAAGGCAGGGTCCCACCTTCGTTAAAAATTGACCTTTTCAGTGGTGATTGGTTGCTAACCCAAACTAGGGTATTAACTTCACAAACTTCCTTATTATCTTGAATTGTAGCCAGTGGAAATAGTTATACCCTGAAACTCACCTACCAGAAGCTCTCTTGCATAAAAATCCTCTGGTCTCTTAGCAAATACAACAGCATGGCTATATTTAAGAACAAATAAAAATCACAGGTGTAGTAAAGAGAAAAAAACATTAAGATGGTATGCGTAAAGGGTTTTAAGGTGATATCAAATGTAGGAAAGTTGAAACAGAAAACAGAAGCAATGAGGACATTTCTTGTTGTACAGACGTGAATACTTAGCGCTGTAATACCTTGCTTTTCTAGAGTAGGAAGACAATTTCAATATTCTATGAAGGCTTGTTAAGTGATTATAACAAACTTGTGAAATATGCAGTATTATTGCTACTTAGCAGATGGGACAATAAATACAGAAAGATTAAGTGCTTTCTATTTAGTCATAGAGTTAATAGTTGTAAGAGCCAGTTCTCCAGAATCCTAGACCTATGCTTCTATTCTGTATTTTTTTATTCATATATGCTATGTCAATAGCAACAATGATTGTTTATAATGAAAATCCAGATTTTAGCATAGAGTGTCATGCTTCTTAAGATTACAAATATGATATTCTGCTTAACACATTCTCTGGTGCCCCTATCTATATATGTCTGATAACCAACCTTTTTTTTTTTTTTTCCCAATAATATAGGCCTAATGATTTCCAAGTACTTAGATGTGGTCATCAACATCAGCTGTCCAGAAGATAAATTTACTGTGGAGTTAAGACAGAGTTAATTCCGAAAGGACAAACTCAGAGATTGGAAGAATTAAGAAACTTGACCAAAGTAGACAGCTAATGAGTAATAGAATCTTGATCCAAAACTAGTTCCTCCAATTTCAGAACTTACGATCTCCCACTTTTCATCTCCAATATCACTTCTTTTTCTCAGAAATAATTTTATAATTTTGGTTTCTCCTATTGTGAAATTTGAGTACTTACACCTCACCCATATTTCAATCCTTCTTCAGCATTTGAAATATGTATATTATAATGAAATGTGCTCCAGAAACTCTTCTTAATGGGGTAAATGATCTTCTTCCCAAGTTATAGTGGAACATCTGATTAGAGTCACAAGTTCTAAGTAGATAACAGAAATGAGAACCATGGCTCAGTGATGCTGGATCTGGCAAGGCCAGGGGCAAGCATTTAGGCCTGTGACTTTCAAACTCTTCATTACTGTTATTTAATTAAGAAATGGAACTTTACATTTCTTTCTAAATCTAATTTTATGAGGTAAGCAACAAATGAAACAGTTTTAAAAAGGCAGTCACTTAAATAGAAGCAAGACAGGATTCAAGAGCCCCTGCTTTTCCACCACATACTATAAGGCTCCATGCAAATCCATTTGAAAACTGACCTAGAAAACACACACAAAAGGAAGTGAAGCCCTGGGAGGGAGAATATCTTGTTCAAGACCATGCAGTGAAATAGATCCCTAGATTCTAGCACAGGATTTATTCTGCTAATGCCGTAACTTCTCAAACCATCACACAGCCCTGAGTCAGCATGGGGTTTCTGTCCCAACTTGGTATCCCAGAGAAGGTGAGGAAGTTTGCTGCCTGGGTCCTGCATTCATTTCTCTACTGCTATCTGGACATCACCATCCTGGCATCCCATAGGATCTTCTAGTTCAATATGTTCCTAGCAAACCTTGTTGCTAAATCTCATTTTTAGTGGCTTCTCTCCAGTTTCACTCTGCTAATATCTGCCAGTAGCAACCCAATCCAGGAAAGCTTAGAGGAGTCTTCGTTTCTTCTGATTTTCATACTCACAGCCAATCTCTCACCAACTAGGCTTTAATTTGTGTGTGTGTTTCTCTCCAGAAAGAATATAAGGGTTTTTGTTTGTTTGATGTTTTTTTTTTTTTTTTTTAAATTCAGAGTTCAAGAATAATACCTTATAAATCTACTTCCATATTCCTTCCTTTCTGGAAATTCCCACAGGAATGACAGAGAAATTAACCCTGTCAACAAATTCTACCAACACTACATTTTTCTTCCTTTTGCCATCTACTCAGTAACTGTCTAAAGATTTAAAATGAGTGTGTAGGATTGTGTAAAATTCAGCATCATCACAATACACTGCCCAAATCAAAAGTTGTCTCAAAGCGACTTCAAATCCATACCAACTTCTGTTACCAGTTCCTTTACAGGTTCAAGATCTTGTTTCAGAAATAATTGATTGGCTGTGATTCAAGGGAAGCAAGCCCTTGATGTGGATATGTATCTCACATGAATTCCTGGCAACCCTCAATAAGACCCCACACATAGTAGGTGTGAGCTTTGATCAATAGTGTAGATGTACAAAATTATCTATTCCTTCTTTTTCTCTAAATAAAATTATAAAATTTCTCTAAATAAACTGATTCCAAGTCCTCTGTTCTGCTGGGTTTTGGGGACATTTGGTCTCATTCATTATTGGGGTTTATGAGGATCTGAGCTGTTTAAGCAGGTGCCTAGAAAATCAGAAGAGGCCCTCTGATCTCTAGACAGTCATGGCAGCTGCCTGCATCTTGATGGTCCAATCCAGACATAAATGGTTCCCTTCCCAGAAGTTGTTCCCTGATTCTGTGCCACTCATGGGACAGAGTGATTTTTGATTGAGATTGAGAACTGTTGACTCCAGGGTTCAGCAGACACCTTTTATAGTCAAGTATCAGCAGTCTTTTGCCGTTTGAGGATGCTGCCAGGCAGCAGTGTTAGGCAGTGTCAGAACTTGGTCGCTTTCATTTCTCTTGAAAATTTTACTATTTGGGTTACTTCCCAAAGCACTCAAGCCATGAAGGATAATTTCTTGCCTATTATTTATGCCTTTGTCCAGTGTAGCTGAAATAAACTACACACTGTTTTCTTAGAGCTTTGTGATAGAGGGGAAGGAAAGATACAAAAAAAAACCCTAGTTAACAGCTTTTGACTATTGCTTTTATTGTGGATGTTGTGTTATTATTTCTTCTTTGATTTGACATGCTGACATTAAAATGACTATCAATGTTGGTTTTTCTCTGGAATATCTTGTGCTTCTGGGTAAGTGCTAATTGGGCTATATAGCTCCACCAGCAAATCTTCAGTGGGCACTTATAACTGGAAATCACTCAGCTGTCTACTCCTCTTTTGAAGGCATAGGAACAACCTCTGGGTGGAGAAGGATGTGGCGTTTCCTGCTTGATTTATTAATGTCTGTCCTGTGATCAAAGGCTGTGACTTACGCAAATATCCCCTGTGAACACACCTTGTCCATAACTCACTTGTAGAGACTGTGGCAAGTTCTGTTCTCAGAACAGAAGTTCTGGAAACTTTCACACTTAAAATTCCAGGCACAAAATGGATCCAGAGGTGAGAATATAATAGTTGAAAACTTCTTACTTTATTACTGCTTCCAAGACTTCTTTCATGTAAGTCAAGCCACTGGAATTCACTTTTCATCACTAATCCCATTACTATGTGCTAAAAAAATCAGCACATGTACTCTCTGTCCTGCCACACACTCCCTAGATTTGGAATTGAATTATTCCACACATAAACAGAGGTGACCATTTCTATAGGACATGAGCAATATTCTGGATCACTAGATGAAAAATCCATTCCTTTTTATCTGAAAACATAATCAGATAATGTTATTTGTATGAAGAGCATGGAACTAGGGTTCATGAAGCCAGAGGGAATGGTGTAAGGAACATGAGATTAAAAACCATTTAGCTGAATTTGTATTTCTGATTTTGGGTAAGCTCAGAAAATCACTTCCCCCCCTCTGGGCTTCAGGATTCCCATATCTGAAACATGTTGGATAAGTCATCTCTAATTTTTCTCTAACTCTGTAAATCTGAGATTTTATCAACCTTAAATACAATAATCTTTTGCTGATTGAGACCTTATCAGTACATATTACATATTTAGCTGATGACAAAATTAGTTGGTTGAAAGTACAATGTCAATTACAACAGTACACTTCACAACATATTTTCTGGGCTCAGGCTACTCTTTGCATTCCTCTTCAGCTGCAGCTTTTGCTAATATTTCTGAGAAACGCCTCATGAATCTATCTAGCCTACGGGGTAGTGGGGAGGGAGATACATCTTATAAGTTCATATTTTCAAGTAACTAGTTTGTTTTCAGCTATTAGTGTCAGCAATTTTTTATTTGTACCAGGAAGAGTTTCGAGTTAATCTTGGGGGCTAGAGAAGCCACTTATAGGTTTTAAGAATAATACCATCAGATTTGGATTTCAGAGCATTACCCTGCCTACAGTAAAGAATTCAATGGAAGGGAGAAGGCTATAGAGGGAGATCACTTATAAGGATGATATGGCCTGTCATGAAGGGATTGACCATGGATTGAACTGGAGTTTATCGGATGCGGTGATTGACTCTATGGAGGATGAAAAGGAGAGGAGAATATAGAAGACAATGCCTAGAGTTCAGGTTTGTCTTGTTTTGCTTTGTTCTGGTACAGTGTGGCTGCTTCATAGGAGTCTTCAAAAATTTAAACTGGGGAATTAAACAGATCTGTGTTTGGAATAGGTCATTTGGAGTTTTTCATTTTTTTTTTAAAGTTTATTTATTTATTTTGAGAGAGAAAGAGTGCACACGCAAGTCGGGAGGGGCAGAAAGAGAAGAGAGAGAGAGAATCCCAAGAAGTCTCTGTGCTAACAGTGATCCCATGGGGCTCCATCCCATGAACCATGAGATCATGACCTGAGCAGAAACCAAGGGTCGGATGCTTAACAGACTGAGCCACCCAGGTGCCCTTGGAGTTTTTTCTTTGTTTGTTTGTTTGTTTGTTTTAAGAGAGAGCTGTAAAGGAGGGAAACAAACAAGTCTGTTGAAAGGCCATTGGAAAATTCTGTTGGAGAGAAAAAGAGGGTCTAAAATTCATTAAAATATTACAAGTACTGTAACAGATTAGAATGGCAAAAGTACATCGTTTTCTGATAGCTTCGTGATACAGGAGAAGCAAAGATATAATGAAAAGTAGTTAATAGCATAGAATGACTTGGAGGAAGACAGCACATTATCCCTCAAAATAATCTGGAAGGAGCTCTATGGTCATATGAAATTTCCATTAAGGATGACAAATATTTTGTTTGATTTCTTTCCTGGGACTAATCCTCATATGACAAAGTCCTTGCCTCTGTTCTCTCCTCATGCTCAAAGAATGATTTATAGTCACATGTTATTTAGATAGAACTTTCATGTCAATACTGGAAAGAAAAAGGGACTTATGTGCCACAATGGCATCAAAGAAAGAACAGGAATGTCTTGCTATGTTTTTTTTTCCAGGAAGTAACCAGATACCCTCATCATTATAAAGACCACAGGACATATTGACTTCATTTACCATTATCTCTGTGTAAAATATGATATTGGCTTTGGTCAAAGTCAACCAAGAAGGCCACAAAGAATATTGGATTGGGGTACAAATGTGAGTCTTGCCACATGCTTTTTTCAGTTCCAAGCACATATTAAATGTTTAGAAATGTCAACATTTATTATTTCCCTTATTTTATTCTATTGTTATATTTCTATTTTATTTTCTATTATCATGGAGTGAGAAGTGTGGTTGGTGTTTAAAAGTACAGAAGGGGACAAAGAGAAGACAAACATGTTACAAAGAAGAGGAACAACTAACAGATTCCTACCCATTAGTGAGTTCCAGCCCACAGGTCAAACCTGGTTCACCACCTATTTTTATAAATATACATGGAACACAGCCACGTATATTTATTTACATAATGTAAATTTATTTATTCACACTACAACAGCATAGAGTGGTTGTGACAGAAACTATATATCCTACAAAGCCTAAAATATTTACTATCTGGCTGTTTACAGAAAAATTTTCCCTACCCATAGTGTAGATAAGTACTCTCCTTGGGTGTTTGTGTAGCCTTGAGAGAAAGAGGAAGATCTCAGGTGAGTCCCTTACATGAGAAAATAAAGGAGTTGACAGTGGTAGATCTATGAAAACCCATATTCTGAAAGTGGAATCTGAAACAGCATCAGTTATAGAGAAATGGCATAAGTCTGTGAGAGTGACCAAGAAGAGGTGATATAAATAGTTTTGTTTTTTTTAGTTCCAACACAGGATCATTTGTCACGTCCTGGTCTAGAATTTTAGAGCTGGTTTGTGTAACCTCAGTGATATGGGTCCAGTTTTCATCTGCCTACCATCCATTAAGACATAACTCAAGAAGCAACTCAAAAATTAGTTTACTTGATTATTAATGCAGCTATTTTGTTGTGACTGTTGTGACACAGATGACATTTTATATTCACCTCTAGTTTGTGTCCCCCCCCCCAAAAAAAAATCAACTTTCAGCTTTGTTTTAAATTCCAAGTAACATGTTCAACACATTCACACTCAACCCCAATCCCTGCATCTCAGTCCACTCTCTATTTTTCTTGGTACCCATCCCATTCCTGACATCTGCACCCCCCACTTTACTCTTGACCTTCCCTGGGTCCCTGAGCCTTTTTCCATCTCCCTGTTTAATCCCACTCCAGACCATCTTATCCTCCACTCCATCCTATTCCTAAGCCACACTTTCCCTGGTGCTCAGAATGATTATCAAGGATTGGTTAAGTCTTAAACATGGGTAACAAAGTTTTTGTGCATGTTAGCTAATAATGATAATCATAACAGAAAAAATAATGAAAGAATATTTGTAAACGGTTTATTGTTTATATTTCAAATGTTCAAAGTGACATAAAAAAGCAACTACTTCTCAAAAAACAATATGTCTTGGCCATGAAGATAGAGTTTCTGGATTTCCGAGAACTACCCACTTAGGAGATAAAATCTCATGTTAAAGAATCTCTAACCCATCCCTTATATCCTGGAATTGCCAAAGAAGATAGCAACATTGTTTTCTCACTTTTTTTTTCTTTCCAGAAATGACAGTATTTTCATGCTTGAAAAAAAAAAAAAGGATTTATAACCTTCTTTTTTTTTTTTCTGTTACCTTAATGATAACATAAGGGGAAAAACAGCATAGAATTGATTTTTCACGCAGTTACAAAGGACAATGATTACAAAATCCTAACTGTAATTGCCCTAGCAACAACTTATCTAAGAGAAAAGGGCAGAGGGAAAAAACAAAGTTAACTCCCCAAATCCAAGTAGACCTACCATTCTGGGTACAGTTCTTCAGCTGAGAACAACTTCAACCATGATGGATTCTCCATAGCTTTTTCCCTCTAGGATGTGTTTATCCCATCTAGGTGCTGTCACAGGATGTCAGTATCAAGATGCTGAACGTGACAGAGTTTCAGCGCTGAGGCAGGAGCTTACAAGCTGTTCCATCCCACCCCTACCTAGCACTTGTATTCCCTGGTTAATTTCTCAAGTGCATTAGCTCACTGTCTCATTTGGTGGCCTCTAGCTACATGTAGCACTTGAAATGTGGTTGGTCCAAACAGATATGCTGTGAATATAAAATATCAATGACCTGCTAAAATGAAAGTGTATATTGACTATATTTTGAAGTGATAAGAGTTTTGACATACTGGGTTCTAAATAAAATACATTATTAAAGTTGATTTTACCCATTTCTTTACCTACTAGAAAATTTGAGATTACATGTGACTTGAATTCTTTTTCTATTGGATTGTGCTGCTCTAGAGACTTGCAACACATTGGTAATTCTCATCTGCTTAGTCTTCTCCCAGACTGTGATATAGGAAATGGTCAATAGGCAACATGACCGAAAATGAGAAACTACTGGTTTGTGTCTTTGGATGGTATCTGTGTCACAGAGGTAGTTACGCTCTGCATGGAAATACGGAAGTTACATAGGAGAGCTGGTAAAGTGACAGATATGGAAGGTGATTCATAGCTGGTTTGGCTTTATACAGCTCTTGAATGCCTGGAGCCCATACCTCCCTACCTCTCTTCTAGACAGTTCTTCCTAACTAGGACAGCAACTTGAAACTGAAAAAAAAGTGAGCATTTTGTGTCCACCAATAGCTTAGCAAGACAAAAGGGTAGTTTTCAGCTTCTGTAAAGCCTGTAAATCCAGGCAGTGATGAAGAAATCCCAGAAATGGTGTTCTGCTGGGTTTACTTTTATTGAACAAGTAGTTGAACAGACAGCATTGTGATCAGGAGATTTTCAAGCACAGATAGATGGAGATATCTCTGTGCCCTTGGATCACAGATTCTAGGAGGAAAGAGATGGGAAAGACTGAAACTCAGTGAGTCCATTCCCCCAACAGCACTGTATCATTTTCTATAGTAAATAATAAGCTCTGAAGAATTCTTTGTATATACAGATGGTGAGAGGCAATTCAGAATTAGGGCATATATTTTCCCTCATGGCTTTCTCCAATTCTTCCATCATTTGTCCTGGAAGAGAAGATGGATAGTTTAGGTGCTAGAAACTCAGAGATATAATAGAGATGTGGGCTATACATTTATAGTTATGTTGTAGTCAGAGAAATCCACAGATCCCTGCATTCTGCCAAGAACTCACCATTTAAAATCACTTCCACATTTATTCAGTTGATTCAATGAGTACTGAACACCTAGTACATACTACCTGTTGAGACAGATACAAATACGAACTCTGGGCTTGATTACATGTGGTCCTCATGGTAATGAAAAGAGGTAGGTGTCATTAACATCGTGTCACAGAGCAGGGAACCGAGCTCCAGAGAAGGCTAGTGACTTGCCAAGGCCTTACATTTGGTCAGAACTTAAATCCAATTCCTCCAACACTAATGCTTTACTATTACAGCTTCTTTGGGTTGTAAGAATTTAATCATCTCTCTGATTTTTAGAAGAAGGCAAGGGCCTCAGGAAGTTTTCTTCCATATTACTGTGCGTTATCAGCTAGTACCACCTGGAGCAGCAGCAGCACTGTTGTTCCAAACCTAAACCTCCAGTTTAGTCCTCACATCCACCCCAGGAGATTTACTTTGGTTTGAAAGTGGAAATCTATGGTCTTGTTACATCTTTGAAAATCTTTGTCAGGAAATTTCCTTTCAAGGTAGCTAATTTTTATTTAATTGAGATATGTAATCCCTTTTCTAGAGCTCCTGGTTTTCAGAATCTCCTGATAACCAAGGGATAGTAGCAGAGCATAAGCTCTGAAGTCAGAAGACCTACACCAGACCCAAAATGTAATATTGAATAATTCTGATAATTGCAGGATCTTCCCCGGGCTGATTTTCTATAAAATGGGAAAGATAATAATCCCTGTCCTAATCACAGGCCTACTGTGAAGATGCGCACAAGGAAAGAGCACATAAAATTCCGAGTTACATAAATCATAGTAGTTATCGTACAATAGAAAATACTTCTTAGATATTAAGTGTAAGTATGTGTTCTAGGATCCTCGGTCTGTTATTCCAGGAAAGTTGTGATCTGGCATTTAATTCATTCTTCAGACTCCAGACTGTCTTATAGAATCTTTCTATACAGGAACAAAGTTCAGGCAATAGGTTTCGACCTCCAGGACACACATCATCATAGTCATCAGAGCAATGCTGGGCCATCACCCACCTGTACCCACCTTGGTGTATCCAAGATCACACCACGAATCCTACAGAGGGAACTGAACCCATGTTCTGGACATCTTTTGTTCTAATGATTTATTCCATCATCTAATACCATAAATAAGTCCTGTTGTTAATAATGTCTGTTACATAATTCTAGTGGAAAGAACACACCCAAAAATGAAAGGAAGGCACTCTCTTACAAAACCTTTTAAAATGCTTAGCCCTGGCAACTTCCTTATTTGAATAAATACATCTTATCAGTATTTCCTATGGCAAATTCCTCATAAAGTACTTTTTGTCAAGTTGTCTACATGAGATAACAGCATGATATGGTCTGAGGTGTGGTCTTTAGGATTCACATAAAGAGTATTTTTACATCCCTGCCCTGAGTTATATGTAACAGGGTATGTTTGTGAGATGGGAGGGATAATATATTCTGTCAATAAGGAACAAACCACTAAGAATTTAAATGTAATAGTTAAAAAAGAATTTATATTTAATAAGACAGCAAACACAATAATAGGAGTAGAGCAAAAGTTTATACCTTTTCTTTATGGATGTGTAGAATCCAGAGAAAAGAGATGACTGTCAAGCACACACGAGAAAAAGGAAGGTCTCCTGATTTCACCCCTATACTCTGCCTACTCTACCTGGCCTTCTAGCCGCTAACGTAAAACCCAAAACACCTAGCTTACGTCTCTTATTTTTCCAGTTTGCCATGTCAAGTCTCACTGAGTAGTTCTTTTGAACATGGTCTCATCTAGTGTTGCTTCGGAGCCCCAAATCTGGCAGAGAGGTTTCCAATTCCATTATTGCCAAAGCTTTTTATGGCAGTGGAGTGGCATGAAACCAGTTGTGAATAATAAGAAATATTTTTTTAGTAAATGTAATTGATTAAAATATTTTGTTTTATTGAATACAAATATATATTTTAACATCAAATGTAAATTTATTAAGCTATAATTTGTTAATATTATTAAAAATACATAAGCACTCTACCAGGGTCTGTTACTCTAAGTTTATACTATGGACTCTTTGTCTAACTTCATACTTTGGTCTCTTCAACATAATAATAATAAATGCCATTAGTTTGTAGACACTGTGCCAAATACTTAAAAGTCAGTATTTATTGAATATTTTCAATAACTTGGTGAGATCTTTGGTTTAGATCTTTGATTTGCCAAAGGTCTCATATATGAGGAATATAAAAAACTGAAATTTAAACCCCTAGTTACCTGAATAGTTTCTCTTATTTGAAAATTCCTACATTTTCCCCCAAGTTACATATCATCTTGCCTGAGGAAGAGCATCCTCAACTGCAATCATCAGGGAGAATGGCAAACCCAATAATGTGTGTCAAAACGTCTTTGCAGGGATTTAAGAAAGACCAGCTATTCATGCCTGGAAACAGCTTAATGCACTATGAAGTGCAAGAACATGTGGCTTACACAGAAATGGTTGAAATTTGGTTCTGTCACTGTGTGACCACTCTCAATCTTTGTCCTGTCTTTTTATGGTAGATCACAGAAAATAAAACCTACTTTGCAAAAGTCGTATGTCAGGGACATTGCTTATAAACAATCTATTAATGATCCCAGTAAACAGTAAATATTTTAAAATATTAACTATTATATTATTATCCCTGCATATTTCAGTAATTAATTATCTTCCCAAGGAAGACGTGACCAGTTCTGGGGTCACGTGACCCAGTATCACTTCCCTAGCCGAGAAACGTCCATCAGCCAGTGGAAGACACAGAAGCGGAACCAATTGGCTCTGACACTGTAATCACGAATGTGGTGTACTTACAGATGCTGGCACATCGAGAGGTGTTGTTCCTGGGGTGCTGTTCTCTTCACACCTCCCTTCACTGCGTATGTGTGTGCTAGTCTGGCGTATTCTAAAACAGAACAGAGGAAATTTAAAGGCTGGAAAAACTCACAGTTATAATGAGAAAACAACAACAAGGATCAATGTGGGTGACATCTGGGCATCACACCAGAACTGAAATTAAAGGTAGGACCTGGGATCTGAATTCAACTATTTTCCAGTAGGGATCACCCAGGTTCAGTCCTCTCTTCAGATTCAGCTCCAAATTCATTCCCCAGTCCTAGATCCATTACATAGCATTTCAATCCACCTATCTACTTATGAAATTGTTCAACATTGGAAATAAACCTGGAAACTATCTAGTCCAAAGCCATTATTTTACAGATGGGAAAACTAGATAATGTGGGATTACAAAATATAATACATATACATAATAAAATACGTAAAATATACTAAATATAGAATATAGATTTTATAAAATATAACAATACATAATCAGTTTGAATTTTATTGCTGGAAAAATCTTAAAAGGTATGAAATTTTAATGCCTCTCTTAAGAAATATCATATATTAAACATCTACTTGTTTGCCTCTGTGATGAGAAACTCACTATCTATCAAGATAGTTTGCCTTGTCTTTGGACATTGCTCAAGTCAAAATGGCTTCCCTCTAACTTCCTCTGAAAACACAGAAACCAGTACTATTCTCTCTTGCTTGGATAGCCTGGATCTTCTCTCCGTAATATATATTCCCAGTTCCTTTAGGTAAAAAATCCATCCTAAGGCATGCTTTATTAATATTTTTACCATTGAAGTGTGTGACTCAATGTTCCCTTGACTAGAGTATCACTTGTTATGGGTTTATACAGTTAATGGAATGACTAAAGAACACTGGGTGGATAATTTAGGCTCTGACCTTTACAGTAATGGGAAGTTGAAAATTTTCTGGGCTGAAGAGAAGGCATATATAAAACAAATTCCTGAATGGTTGCATTAATTTCTTGAATGGAGATTTCTTAATTCTTAAAACTCTGTAAGATCCATGGATGGATTTCAAGAGATTTATGAGCCCATAGATAATAAACATACAAATTATTAATGTTGCTTCATTTTTTTTCTTTTCTGGAAAGAGGTAACTTTCTCCATATCGACAAAGAAATTTTTGATCCCCAAATGTTTAAAGAACTACCACCTTGGATATAACAGTAGTGTAGTGGAGAGAAAAGAAAACTGTATTTAGATCTAAACCAACAAGGTTAAAATCCTGTCTGATCTACTTCTTAGCTTTGCGACTTTAAACAAATTACCTAGACTCTCTGAGCCTCAGATTCATCCTCTGTACAATATAGTGAGGATTCAGTGAGAGGATTAAAGTGCAAGTGCTTTACCTACAGACGTGAGAACACATAAAACTCTCTTCAGATGTTATTCTAAGTATATGAACTGCAGAGGGTACCATCCTCACATTCTGACCTTTGCTTATAGTGTCCTCAGAAGACTAGAACACACATGGACTATAGTGTAAATCTAGGTGGGGTGAGGCAGGATGGAAAAGTCAAGATTTGTCACCATGCTTTCACTCCGAGCTGGTCCAATGGAGGCTGGGAATGGAGGGGAGGGTAAGACAGTATTTGAGCAGAAAAGCAACAGAGCTAAAACCAATGATGACAGTATTAAAACAAATCCCTTATATTTAATTTCAAATAAAAATGGCAATTCTTAACAACCTAGTGAAGTCAGCTGGCTCAGAGGACAGTGTGCATTTCTCCAGTGGAAAAACTGAATCTCCGAATGATAATATGCCCAAGATGCACAAATCTGAGAGCCCACAGCAAGTCTGCCATTTGTTCCCAGTTGCTTTCTCTTGCATGACACCACTTCTTCACCAAGAAGACTTGGAGAGGATCTGAAATACCTGGCTATCAGGTAGTCAATAGGCCCAGTAGAGGTTATAGGCTGGGCTGACTCAGCATAGCAATAATTCTCAACTTTTTCCTTTTTATATAGTGGGTGGACGATGTTCACATTCTCCTGAGTACACAGGGGCTAATAGAAACTTTCTCTAATTGTTATAACCCCACCACTTTTCCTTTTTCTTCTACTCAGTAAAGTATATAAGCAATTTAGCCAAAAGGATAATCTTCAATGTTCTCTATTTTATATATGAATAAGATCATCCACAAATTTTGAATTTTTAACTGCTATGGTTAGTAAATTGGTACAACACACCTCAAATTGCTATCAGTGCAGTACTGTGGGTCAACACCACAGTCAAGAACCTCTACCCTTGAAGATATAATAGTGCAACTTGTAGACTTACAGGTTTTCATGACAGAGCATGCAGGGATTGTTGTATGTCTGGCCATCATCACCACAGACAGGATGTAAATTCTTCGGGCAAAGGTAACCCATCTTGGGTAATACTCGGTAGTGTTTGCACATCTCAGAATCCTAAGCAAGCAAAACATAAATCAGATTTTGTCAATGGCACTCAAGAGGGATGGGCTTGGAAAAACCTTTTGATTTCCTCAGTCACATCTGAATAAAAGATTAGTAAAGGAACTGTAACATAGGTCATAGGCACTCACTATTTAAAAATCAACCAACCCACTTCTAAATAACTCATGATTCAAAGTAATCATAATGGAATGTAGAAGTGTTTTGAACTGAATGATGACAAAACTACCAGATGTCAAATCACAGCAGCTAAAGCAGTGATATGGGGACAGTTGTAACAATTTTATAATTGGCAAAGAAGAAAGTTTTAAGATCAGTGACCCAAACTTTCATGTCGAGAAGCTAGCAAATAATAAACAAACTAAATTCAAAGAAAATAGAAGAAAACAATAATACAGAAGAGAAATTAATGAAATAGAAAACAGAACAAAGCCAACCACTAGTTGTTTAAAAAGATTAATAAATTGATAAACCATTTGCAAAACTGATAAAAAGTCAAGAAATATACATTACTAATATTAAAAATAAAAAGGGGTTTCACTAGATATAGATATTAAAGGATGATGTGGATATGTCATAGCTATATGCCAATAAACATGACAACTTAGATGAAATTAATAAATTCCTTGAAAACCACTCTTTGAAATAGACTGAAAAGATAGAAAATTTAATAGTATCATATCTGTAGCCATTCATACAGAAATACTTGTTTGCTAGTGTAGTTGTTTAGATAAATAATTAAAACATCCAAATGGACTGCTTTAGATTATGGTGAGTTCCATATTAATAGATAATCAGGGAGAATTTAGACAAGCACTGTCTATGAATCACTGACAAAGGTAGGACTGAACCACATATATCCTTAGTATTTTTTCATGTATCTGCTGCTACAAGGTTCAAAACTACTAGGATAAAGCATTATACAGAAGCAACAAAGACAGGCTGCTTTTCTTTTTTTTATATATTAAAAAAAAATTTTAATGTTGATTTATTTTTGAGAGAGAGAGACAGAATGCGAGCGGGCGAGGGGCAGAGAGAGAGGGAGACACAGAATCTGAAGGAGGCTCCAAGCTCTGAGCTGTCAGCACAGAGCCGGATATGGGGCTTGAACTCACAAACCGCGAGATCGTGACCTGAGCCAAAGTCGGATGCTTAACTGACTGAGCAACCCAGGCATCCCTGCTTCTCTTTTTTCTTATGTAGTACAACAACTCTGAACCAAGTATGGTTGATTCTACCTTCAGAGCAGACCCAGGATCCAACCACCTCTCATGACTTCTACCACCCCTGCTGTGGTATAAACTACCTCCATCTCTTCCATTGATGACTGCTATGACTAGCCAGCTGTCCAGATTTTGCTCTTGCCTCCCTGTAGTTTATTTTCAATATAGTATGCAAAGTTATTCTTTTAAAAAATAAATCAGATCACATCACTCCTCTTTATAAAACTTTGGTTCAGAATGATAGTCAGTGTCTTTATTTTTTTAATATTTTTTAATGTTTTATTTATTTTTGAGACACAGACACAGCATGAGTGGGAAGGGGCAGAGAGAGAGGGAGACACAGAATCTGAAGCAGGCTTTAGGCTCCAAGCTGTCAGCACAAAGCCCGACATGGGGCTTGAACTCATGGACCATGAGATCATGACCTGAGCCCAAGTCTGACGCCCAACCAACTGAGCCACCCAGGGGCCCCTCAGTATCTTTAGTCTGGTCTACAAAATCCTATATAATATGGCTTTCTGTTACTTTAATGACCTCCTCTTCTATGGCTCTCTTTGAGGTTACTCTATTTCAGCTACACTGGATTCTTTGCTGTCTTTAACCCCTTCCTTGGAGCTTTGCTATTCTTTTCTTGGAATGCTGTCTTCTCACTTACATGTATGGAATCAATCCCATTAGGCCTTGGTGTAAATGTACCTGTACAGGCTACTTAAAATTGTATCCCCCTCCTTACTCCGATCCCAGTACAATGTAGCAAACTACATCGTTATTTTATTTTATTATCCCCTTGGATTTACGCTTTATTCATTTATGTTATCGATTACCTATGTTCTTCAAATATAAACTCCATGAGTGTAGACAGTTTCGTCTGCTGTGTTTATGGCTATCATTCTCATACACATAAATAATGCTTGGAAAATGTGGGTGTTCAATAAACATTTGTCAAATGAATGGATGGATGATGAAATGAATAATGGATATGGTTCTCATCTCCAAGGAAAAGCTCAGCTCAAAATGAGATTGTACATTAGGAAGAACCTTGATGAGGCTTCTGGTCTGCTGGCAATACCTCATTTCTTGACTTAGGTGCTATTATCACAGGTGTGGTCCCTTTGTGATATTTCATGTAGCTGTACACTCATGAAAAGCATACTCCTTCTATATGACTATTATACTTCAGTAAAATGTTTAAAAAAAAAAGAACAGTGAATAAATCTTAAATGTTCTCAACACACACAAAAATGGTAATTATATGAGGTGATGGCAATGTTTGCTAACACTATGGTGGTATCATTTTGCAACAAAGAAGTGTACTAAATCCACACACTGTACATCTTAAATTCACACAATGTTATATGTCAATTATATCTCAATAAAGCTGGGGAAAAAAAGAACAGATTTGTGAATAGTTTATTTTCATGGTTATGGGATTCCTAGCGAAGTGTCTAATTTACTGGAAATATGTCATTACTATGTATTTCACTAGTGCAACTCATCTATTATCCTACTTAAATTGGGCAAATAATAAGATAAAATTCATGTTTGATACTTTTCTTTCTTTTTTTCTTGGTCATCGGACTAGGTGCTAAAGTCTTACTTTTCGGGGCCAATTTGATATTCTACTTCATGAGTATACTTCATGTTCTCTTACCCCCCTTTCCTCCTTTCTAGTCCCCACCTTGGCAAAGCTCTAAAAAAGCAAACAGTGGGGCGCTTGGTTGGCTCAGTTCATTAAGCGTCCAGCTTCGACTCAGGTCATGATCACACGGTTCATGAATTTGAGCCTGACATTGAGCTCTCTGCTGCCAGAGCAGAGCCCACTTCAGATCCTCTGTCTCCCTCTCTCTCAGCCCCTCTCCCACTTGTACTCTCTCTCTCAGGCTAATTTACACTAAGGTATACATTACTGATGGCCTTCAACTTGTATTGAAGTTGAATACAATACAACTTCAATGTTGCTTGAAGAAGCAAGTTTTAACCACTGTGAATTGCTGATCGGTGGAATTTCACAAGTTTGAACATGCTCAGCATACCCCTCTGGGCTATTGGGAGGAGGGCTGGTTTGGGGATGAGGAGCACAAGGAAGCTGGATGAGGAGTCTTTCTGGTCTGCTAAAATTATTTATTGGACCACATGAGCAATAAGTCACATTCATGTTTTAAAATGTTGAAAATGTACTAAATTGGCTTGGAGCAGGACTAATAATCTAAAAGAGCACAAAATAATATGCCCAGTCATCCCAGAACTCTCACTGAGCATGAACTACAGACAAAGGATTTGGAGTTACACTGGATTAGCCTTTCCAAGGCCTTTCCATAGAAATGAAGTTCATGGAGAGCGAGTGGCAACACGCCCCAAGCATAGGTGCTTTAAGTTAATGAGTAGCTTTTCTGAAGCAGCCATTCTTACCAGAGAAGAACTGGAGGAAGCTGGGCTGTTTTTCTCTGCAGAAGATCTAATGTGGGATGACTTTTCTCGAATTCTTGCCCTTTCCAAAGCTTCTTTTTGACTATAGAAGAAGACAGAAAGTAGTTTAAAGGTATAGCCACAAAGACTACCTCCTATAACTTCCAGGGGGATGTTAAGTAACCCTGAATAAAATGTGATATAGAACATTCAACCAGAGGATGATGTAAAGAAAGGTACACAAAGGCGAACTGGTTTAGAGTGCTCATCACTTAATCGACATATAACCTTGGACAAGTTGCTTCAATTCCTTGAGATTAGCTTTCCTAGAACATAAAAAGAGGGTAGTATTGATGATCCTTATCTCCAGGAACATACTACAAAGACCTAAAAAAAAAAAATACTGATTATTATTATCATGTTCACACAGTGTTTTTCATAGCCATGCTCATTAATCTCTACCATGTCCATTGTCCCCAAATATGGTTGTTTGTCAAAATAACCTAGAAACCCTTTCTAAAAAACAAGTTCCTTAGCTCTGAATTTTCTGACAATATATTTTGGGGTGTGTAAAAATCTATATTTCTTAAAAAGAGACTTCTCTGATGAGTCTGATCTAGTCACAGAACAAAGATTTGGAACAATTTCTTGTAGCTATGATCCTGAGAGTTGAAAAAAATTTTTCTTTTGAGTGACACAGTTAGTAAATATCATAGTTAGAATTTACACCTGGATTTCCTGTCTCCAAGTCCAAGTGTTCTTTCTCCTATACCAGGTGTTCTCAACTTTTAAGGGCCTTGAATCTAAAGACTTATTTTAAGGATTCCATTGATTTGTGTGCACACATTTATTTAACCAGCAGCTCCTAAAAATGCAATTTCCACATATCCTATCTCCATGCTTTAATAAAAACTCCTTTTTGCATTGAAAAATATAAAAATAAAAATAAAAATGCAATTGCCCCACTGAAGAGGGTAACAGGATCCTCTTACTCACATGATAGTTCTGCACATGTAGCACTTGTTTTTGTATAACTTTCCATCAGCACCTCGCACGGGGTCATTCTCTCGCGTGCACATGAGCTCATCATTCCTCACGTACTCCCGAAAGTTACTGCACTCATCCTAGAAAATGAGAAAGGGCAAGTGAACAGGATTTTCCCCCTTCTTGGCTTGGTGGCTTTCTCAAGCTTGATTTCAGAAAGTCTTTTCTTAGCTCTGAGTTCAGACTCAGTGCACTTCCCCTGGCAATTTAGGCCAAGGAGCACCCAGACTTTAAACTTTCCATCCCCCACTTCATTCTGAATCTCTCTGCACTGGTCCCAAAAATGCAGGGGGGTAACTCTTGACAGATCTCCTTGTCTCCCATACCCTTTCCTTCCTTGCTTCCTTTCTTCCTTTCTCTCATTTTCCACATGAGGTGTACTCTTGACCCAAGGACAATATCACAGGAATCTAATGCTACAAATGTGATTATTATTGCAAAGGACTGAACATGTCTTCTTTGCATTGAAAAGTAAATAGAAAAGGCAGCATCACACATACACACTATTGAGTCATTGATGCTCAGAAAGCCATCTGGAGGAAACAGAAAAAAGACATCAAGGAGAGAAGCTGAAGAGGAAGCTTTGAAATTAGTTTATATTACCTGAATTGTAAAAATCAATGTCAACAAACTACCTGAAACCTCATTTCACATTTAGTGTCAGAGATAAGCATGCAGTTGAGGTTGTAAAGATTTTTACACTCTATTTTTCAATCCCTATTTCTCCCAAAAAGGAGAGAATAAAGCAATAGTGGACACACACTGCAGGAGAATTCTCTACAAAATTGAGAAAAATGTTAAACCTTAAGGACAGAAAAAAATGTTGTTATAACCAAAATGCAAATATTAGCAGAGTCTCTTTTCTTTGAAGCAGAACATTAGCATTTTTATTATCCAAAAACTGGAGAATGTAAGATGCTGAGGATAAATGGCAAAATAGTCATCTTCATATCTTTTAAGAAATAATCTTTGTGGGGTGCCTACGTGGCTCCGTGGGTTGAGTGTCCAATGTGGGCTCACGGTTTGTGAGTTCCCAGCCCAGCATCGGGCTCTCTGTTGTCAGTGTGGAGCCTGCTTTGGATCCTCTGTCCTCCTCTCTCTGTTCTGTCCCTCCCCTGCTCGTGCTCTATCTTTCAGAAATAAATAAACATTAAGAAAAAATAACCTTTGCGTCATTTGAGGGCTTGGTGTTTGATTTTTCTTCATCGTTCTTTTTTCTTTCATTAGCTTCTCGCTCACTGCAGAATAAAAAAGGCTAGATCATTTTTTTTATAGGGTTATTAGTGAGTTTTTTAAACTAAGTATTTCTCTAATTCTAAACCTTAGCAAATCTAACACCATTTTCTTGTATCTAAAAAATATCTAATATCTATCTATATATATATTTACTAATGAGTCCTAATTGTTGGAATTGTCATAATTCATTTTTGGCAATGTTATCAACTTTCATAAATTCAGCTACTATGATGTCACCCGAATGATATATGCTCCTAGAAGGCCATTGCATGTTTTCCTTAGTAAAATATTTGTATGGCCCTCACGTGGTGTGATGTTTCATTTCTCTTTTTTCTTTTTCATATTAAATTAGAACTGAACTCTCCAATATTCATTTTCATTATATAGTTATATTGCTTTAAAGTTTATAAATGTTTAAAAAATATTATCTCCTTGAATCCCCACAGAAAGTCTATTTTGTAGTAATTTCTTCCTTTATATATAAGAGGAAGTGAAACACTGCAGAGTGAACTGGCGTGTCCCGTGTTCCTCAGCTCCTGAAAGTCCGTGATTTTGGCACACTTTACAACAGCTGTCTCCCTGTCCCAGATGCTCCAGGTACAATTATGCTTCTCATTATCAAAATGAAAATTTCTTATGAGAGTGTTCTAGAAGCTTACTGTCCTCTTCTAAAGTGAAGGTCTACTATATTTTTAATGTGTGATGCCCAGGGTCTTAACTTTTAAATTAAAAAGAATTATCTCTAGGGCACCTGGGTGGCTCAGTCACTGGTTGAGTGTCAGACTTAGGGTCAGGTCATGACCTCACGATTTGTGGGTTCGAGCCCCACATTGGGCTCTCCAGTGTCAGAGCAGAGCCCGCTTCAGATCTTCTGACCCCCTCTCTTTCTGCACTTCCCTGACTCACTCTCTCTCTCTCAAAAATAAATATTAAAAAAGAGACAAAAAAAACATTACAAAAAAATAACTATCTCCTCACAAATGAGCACAACGTGCCAAAGTGATTGATAAACCTCTTCACGTACAAGATGCTCTGACACATAGCACACTTGTTGACGTGCATCTTGCCATCGGGGCCTCGAACAGGGTTATTTTCTCTTGTGCAGATAAGCTTTCCCTCTCTCACCATGTTCCGGAATTCATGGCATCGATCCTGAGGAAAAAAGAGATGTTACCATGATAGTCTGATCTCTAAAACTTAAAAAAATTTTTTTCTAATGTTTATTCATTTTTGAGAGATGGAGAGAGACAGAGCACAATCAAGGTAGGGGCAGAGAGAGAGGGAGACACAGAATCCAAAGCAGGTTCCAGGCTCTGAGCTGTCAGCACAGAGCCAGATGCAGGGCTCGAACTCACAAACCGTGAAATCATGACCTGAGCCAAAGTCGAACGCTCAACCGACTAAGCCACCCAGGCGCCCCTGATCTCTAAAACTTTAAATGTAACTTGCGAGATATAAACTTATAATACTTAAGGGGGGAAATAAAAATCTAGAGAAAACAAAATGTTGGAGATGGAATGTGTTTCAAAGGAA
This sequence comes from Panthera uncia, assembly GCF_023721935.1. NCBI lineage: Eukaryota > Metazoa > Chordata > Mammalia > Carnivora > Felidae > Panthera > Panthera uncia. The sequence goes on along the minus strand of NW_026057577.1, from coordinate 39,547,886 downwards.
CTTTATTCAATATCTGCTTATGAAGTTAGAATCCTCTCCATAGCATCCCAGTGGAATTTTACTGTGTCAGGCAGCCTGTAGTGTGTTAACACAATTTTCAGCAGGCTGAGTGCTACACCTGTCTCCCTGCACCTCTACGTAATACTCCACACATACAAAAGCCCTGGAATGAACTGAAAGATGCTCTCTTGGCAAAAATCAAGTCTGTATTATCATATGCCAGGCATTTTGTTGTGTGCTCTAGTGGATTTCCTTGGGTTGTCATAAAAAAAACCTAGAAGATAAACATTCATTATCCTCATTTTACAGATGAGAAAATAAGGCTCAAAGTGATGAAGTAATTAAAGTCAACATTGGAATCGTGTTCAGAAATCTGTCAACAAGCTTTCCCGTCTTCTGGGCTTTCACCTGGCAGAGAATAAAACTCCTAAGCACTTGTAAGAAGGTAATGTGGCTTCGTACATTCATTGAAAAATAAGAACCTTAAAAAAAAAGGCAATGGAATGGAGTCCACAGGATCTGGAAATTTTTGGACATCTACAGAAATTTGTAAGTTCAAAGAGCCAAAGTAGAGATATGGGAAGATGCCCTTGAAAGACACCGCTAGTAACCTAGATGATAGTTAACCTTCTTTCTTTAAAGTGTGATACCCATGAACAACTCCAGAACTACTTTTAACTGCAGCAGTAAAAAAAGTCCTCTGGAATTGAATACTTGATCCAAATACTAAATATCTCACAGCCATCATTTTTGGGAGTTGCTGTATTTCCTTTTCCATACACTCTAAATGCCACACACTTATATGTTTATGATAGCACCATATTGCAATCTTTGCTTTATGGGTGCAATCTCCGGCTTTTCTATTTATTACCTCTGTGTAGTTAACTTCCCTTGAGTTTTTCTCAACTGAAAAATTGCAACAGTACCGCCTACTGCATTGATTTTGGGAAGGCCTGTTTATTAGTTTTTTTAAGGAGGTATAACTGACGTACAATATTATACTAGTTTCAGGTATACAACATAGTGATTTGGCACTTGCATACTTTGCGAAATGGTCATCACAATAAATCTAGTTACCATCTGTTACCATATAAAGTTAATACATTGTTACTGACTATACTCCCCATGTGTACTTTATATCCCCATGACATTTATTCTAGAACCAAAAGCTTCTACTGGGCTGGTTTATATGATGATGCATGTGTTCTGTGAAAAATTTTACTTTGCATTTGTAGGTAAGACCATAGTTCTCTTTTTGCCACAAAACACACACAGACAATGTCTGGATATTTTTCATATATGAATGTAGAGAGTATTTTTTGTTTGAAATTTCTAAAATAGATAATTAAAAAAAGAAAAACATTGACCAGGATTACAAATAGAATAGATGGCCCGAAGAGATCATTTAAAGTTGGATAACAAAATCTTTTCTCAAGCCCATTCATTTACCAAATGCATATGCCCAACATATTTTTAAAAAATGAAAATTACTATTCATGGTTCATTTTGTAAGTCAGTATAGACCTAATGAAAAGTTCCCTCATTAATGGGAAAACTTCCCTGGGGAAACTTCACAATTTCTCTTTTCTAATTGGAGTCCATAGATGGATTGGAGGAGATTGTGCTGTGTCACAGTCTATGTGTTAGTAATATAAAGCACTGAACATTGTTTTTTCTATTTTTTTTTAATGTTTATTTTTGAGAGAGAGAGACAGAGACAGAGACAGAGACAGAGACATGGGGCTCAAACTCACAAAACAGGAGATCATGACCTGAGTTGAAATAAAGAGTCTGATGCTTAAACGACTGAGACACCCCATTGTACCTTGAACATTATTTTTAAAGCCCAAATTGGGGGCACATGTGTGGCTCAGTTGGTTAAGGATCTGACTTTGGCTCAGGTCATGATCTCACGGTTTGTGGGTTTGAGCCCTGCAGTGGGCTCTGTGCTGACAGCTCAGAGCCTGGAGTCTGTTTCAGACTTCAGTGAGCCTGGGTCTCCCTCTTTCTTTGCCCCTCCCCCACTAGCACTCTGTCTCTCTCTCTCTCTCTCTCTCTTTCAAAAATGAGTAAACACTAAAAAAATTAAAAAAAAATGTAAAGCCCAAATTGAATACAAGATGACACTGGACCACCAAGTCAAGAACTTATCATCAGAGCTCCAAGTTTTTGATATTTGCTTTCTTGTTCGTAATTTTGGTGTCTGTTTGCTTAATTGTTTGTTTATTTGTTTGTTTTAAAACCTCAGAGAAGAAATCCCCTTGATAACAACCAAAACTTGACACTTGTCACTGGTCCTGCAAACAGGTGGTTAAGTGCATCAGAGTTGCTTTTAGGGCACTGGTTCACATGCTATTTCTTTGCCACATCTGGCCAGGGTTTCCTGTTTATCATTATGCCCACAATGAGTGGGTTCAGTTGGCATTCCATCAATATTTGTTGAAAGAATTAACCTTACAATCAAGCATCCAGCTTTAAGTGTTAGTATGTCTAACACGCACTACCTGGTTTTCATTGCTCTTTTCCCCTGCGTTTCTCATGTTGTCCTCCTCTTTCTTTTTTTTTTCAGCTGCTTCCCTTTCCCTTGAAGAAAAAAATGGGGGAAAAAAAAAACAAAAACATTTCAGCCAGAGTGAACAAACACCTCATTAATAATTAGATCTGTTTTATTTTTTCATTAAAAAACATTTTTTTAATGTTTATTTATTTTTGAGAGAGAGAGATAAACAGAGCATGAGTAGAGAAGGAGCAGAAAGAGAGACTCATGGAACCCGAAGCAAGCTTCAGGCCTTGAGCTGTTAGCACAGAGCCTGATGCAGGCCTCGAACTTACGAACCACAAAATCATTACCTGAGTCAAAGTCAGATGCTTAACTGACTAAGCCACCCAGGTGCCCTGATCTGTTTTAAAAAAAAAAGTCATTTTCTCAAACTGATGAGAAAGGAGAAACAGTTATTATACTGTAATATTCACAATTAAAGCCCCATTTTTGAAAAATACTCACAGTTTGTCCTTACACATGGCACATTTATTGCCGTGTGTTTTGCCATCTGGACCCCGAACAGGGTCACTTTCTCGGGTACAGATAAGTTGCCCATTTTTCATTTGGCTTCTAAACTCATCACACGTATCCTAAAAATAAGGAAAGATGAAAATAAGGAAAAATAAGGAAAGCCCATAGTATTTGATTGGGCTTGAAAGTCTGAAGATTTTGACTCAAGAGTCAGGAAGCCACTTAACCTTGCTGGGAGGCAATATAAATGACCTACAAACATGACCAGATTCTAATTCCTGGAACCTATAAATATGCTACCTTACATGGCAAGGAAAAATTAAGGTGGAAGATAGAATTAAGATTGCTAATCAGCAGACCTTAAAATGGTGACAGATTATCCTAAATTATCTGTGTGGCTCAGAGTGATCACAAAGGTTCTCAGGAGTGAAAGAGGGAGGCAGGGAAGTCAATATCAGAGTGATGCCGCATGAAAATGATTCAAGTGGACACCGCTAAGTTTAAAGGTGGCCATGAGCCAATGCAGGAAGCCTCCAGAAGTTAGAAAAGGCAACGAAACAGATCTTCTCTACAGCCTCCACAAAGAAACGCAGCCCTACTGACACCTTAGTTTTAACACAGTGTGAGATCCAGTTAGGACTTCTGAACTCCAGAAATATAAGATAATGCATCTGTGCTGTTTCAAGCCACTGTCGATAGCAATTTGTTACAGCAGCTGAGCCTCATTCTCCCCATCTATAAAATAAGGTTAAAAAAATGTATTTGATCAGGTTGTTGAGAGAATTAAATAAACTACGATTTATAAAAGTGCTTTGTAATGTGTTAGACTGAAAGATTTCCGTTTGGCATGAAATTTCCACACTGAACAAGTTATCAGCAATACTGACGTTTATGATGGCTTCTGACCTTCTTAGGGCAAAGATCTTAGTTGGCAACATTGACATTCTCTTTCTGTATTTTTGATAGCCAAGTGTTGACTTACAGAAAGACCGTTTTTATCAAAATCTAGTTAGTGACTCACCTTTTCTGATGCTGATTGAGTCTCATTTGATCTATAGTCAGAGTGCTTATTTTCCTCTGCTTCTCTTTCTCTGGAAGAGACAAGAGTCAATAGTCATCCTGTTAGTAGAAACTCAGGTTTGGAAGGAGCCTTTGAGTTCATATCCTACATTTCCTTCACAGAGAATCTCTGTGCATCCTCAAAGCTGAGAGTCAGCTTGGTTATTAAGAAGCTTCCTCATCACAGGGTCTATAGGGTAGATAGGTATTCTAGGTAGACAAACTCAAGTAATTTCAAAGTCTCCTTTATTTGTGTCCAAATTTACCTTTAACTTTCGTCCTTTGGTTTTCACAATCCCAGGACAACACAGAACAAGTTTGCTGAACCCATTAGCTCTTCTCGATATTAACTCATCAGATATTTAGAGGCAAGTTTCAAGTCTCAGGCCCAGTGTCCTCATCTTTTCATGCTATGTCTTGGTTTTTAATACCTCACCAATTCACCAGTCTAGTGCCTTGACTTGTAGATCAACCCATTAGGGTATTAGTTTTTAAAGTATGGAACCCAAGATAGAAAGAAGATAAGTAATCTAGAAAATACCTTAGGATCATGTTTTTTTTTTTTTTAAACTCTTTTCTGATAAAATATTTATGCCAGTGGTCTCTAAGTTTTCATGCACATTAAGAAACACCTGTGAAACTTTTAAAAATTCAGATCCACTGACTATCCCAACAGGTTTACTGACAAGATCTAGACTGGGACTCTGTAGCCTGATTTTCAACAAGCCAGGTCATTCTGATGCAGTTGGCTCAAGATCTAGTACATTTACTTTTCTTTCCAAGTTTCATTTGGTGTTGTACACAGAACAACATGTGTATGTATGTATATAACATATATACATATATATATTCTTTTTAGGGAGTTCCCTTTGCATGTATAAGAAATAGGGAAGTGGCAGTAAAATAGATCCTGAAGATTCAAACAAATATAAAATCATGAAATTTTAATCAAGTACTATTGGATGAAGAGGGTACTGTAATGATTCAGTTTAATGCCACTCGAGGGATAATCATGGCTCTGATCAAAAGCCTCCAGTGACCTCTGATCACACATGGAATAAAATCCAATATCCTTCTCTTGGCCTAAAAAAGCCTTATTTAATGTCCCCATACTCATTTTCTGCAATCTTCTATGCAATAATTTTGAGACATGATGACCTCCTTTCTGTTTTTCAGCTTGGTAATTTTACATCTTCAAAAGTTTTCACTGGTTCTTGCTCTGCCTGAAACTTTCTTCCTCTAGATGTCCACATGGTTCACTTCACTTACTCTTTACAGGTGTCCCTCACACGCCAGGCTTTCCCTGAACACCATAAATAAAGCAGCAACTGCAATCCCTTTATGTTGCCTTACTCTGCTTTATTTTCCTTATTACCATCTAGCCCTGTGCTATGTAGTTATTTGTTTATTTATTTATAACTTGTCTGTTCTATATTACATTATAATTACATGGCAGGAACTTTGTCTTGTTCACATGAAGAATGCTTGTCCATGACCAGTGCCTATTACAATGCAGACAGTCAAAAACCATTCATTGTCAGATGAGTGATTTCTAAAGATTGTAAAAAATATTCCATGTATGTTGTGTTTTGTTAAATACTCCAGATGAGTATCTTATAGTATAGATGACAATTATTACATTGGCAAAATTTTATCTTATACATTTTTTGCATTGGAGAATCGTCATTTGTTCCTTAACAAAATTATCTATTAATATATGTGGCAAAAAGAAGCAAAGTCCTAAGTGAAATGCTCTCTCAGTTATGTTAGTCATATCTGCAAAGTACAAGTTGTGCAAAAGGACAACACAGTGTAGTGCAGGAAATCATAACATTAGTTATTATTTATTACTATTCATGCTGATGCCTATTATTTACTGGACACTACTGATGGTATTAATAGTGACAATTCACATTTATTGAATGCCTTCTTTGTGCAAGGCACTGTGTAGAGAGTTTTACCTGGTTCTTTTCATTTACCTTTCAAAACAGACACTAGTGGCTATGATGATTATTGTTGCCTCTACCACCATTATAAATATGAGCAGATGGAAGCCTAGGAAAGTGGAATAACCTGTCCAGAACATGAAGCTGCAATTATCTGATGCTAAAACCCTAGCACTGCTCTACTCTACTGCCCTGCTTCTATTAACAAATTTTCGTAATGTGAATAAATATTAGGCTAGTATTCAGAGGAACTGGATTCTGATTTTGGCTCTGAAGTTCACTTCCCCATGAGACCCTGAAGTTAAAAAAATTTCAGGGGCGCCTGGGTGGCTCAGTCGGTTAAGTGTCTGACTCTTCGGCTCAGGTGATGATCTCACGGTTTCGTGAGTTCAAGCCCCGCATTAGGCTCTGTGGTGATGGTGCAGAGCCTGCTTGGGAGTCTCTCTCTCTCTCTCTCTCTCTCCCTCTTTCTCTCCCAGCCCCGCTCTGTCTGTCCCCTAATCACACTGTCTCTGTCTCTCTCAAAATAAAAAAGTTAAAAAAAGAAAAATTTCAGTTTTTCTCATCTGTAAAATGCAACATTTGAACTAATCAGATTTTCTCACATGGCCTACACTATCACAAGACTGTAATTTCTTTTCAAGGAGAAAGGTGAAAAAGATGTATGTGTGGAGAAGCATTAAATACTTATTAAATTCATATTGATTAAGTGTCATAATTAATAGCATTATGATATATGCATCAAATTTTAAAACTATGAGTACCTATCAAGGTCACCCAGAAAACTATCTCCGTGTACAAGGGTGGTTATGCTCCTTGACCCAGTAACACAAATCAAGAGTGGCTGAGTTGGATCAGAAAGCACTCCAATTCAGTACACTCACCATGGGAAAACACACAGAAGAAACACTCTGGATTATGCAATAAATGTGTTCCACACACACCGCAAGAAACAACCCTCTTAAACTATGCTGGTCAACTATTCCAAATGACCTTCGCGAACTCTCCACAGGACTTAGGCATTATATGTTCTAAAGAGAAATGCTCTATCATGATGGCAATTGCAGGTCACAGAATTATGAGAGAAAACAGACTAGGAATCAGACAATGATTAGCTGCCATTGCTAAGGCTCATTGTTTCTTACGGGATACAAGGGAAAGAGATAATACTTGGGAATTAACAAAAACAATTTTTCAGGAGGGAGCTATAAGTAAATGAGAAATAGCTAGTCATTCAGCTTTGAGACTGCCAGCTGAAAGAAGTACTTACAGTATCTCCTTACACATGGTACATTTATTGTTGTATGCCTTGCCATCAGCGTCACGTACAGGATCACGCTCCCGAGTACAGGTGAGTTTTCCGTTTTGCATCTTTCCCCGAAATTCTGCACATTGGTCCTGAAAAAGGAGAGGAGAGTAGGTCTCTTGGATTACTTGGTTTGTTGCATTGTTAAGTTCATGAAACGATTTGAGTTTCTGTTATTACAATGTCCAGCACTGCTATCTACAGAGAAAGAGGGACTGGAATCACCCATATTCTAAGAGGTCAGTTGTCATAGTTAATGATGTTGCTTCTAAGGTTCTACACAAGGAAATTATAAAGCTGGCTGGGATTTAATAGCACAGATGAAGGGTCGGCAAACTATAGCCTATAAGACTAATCTATGCAGCTGTTCTTATATATGGGGGTTTTACAAATCAAAACTGGAAACACACCCTCAACTCATTCATTTAGATGTATTTATGGCTGCTTTCCCACAATAATGTCAGAATGGAATAAGAGAAACAGAGTCCATATGACTCACAATGCCTAAAATATTTGCTATCTGGCCTTTTACAGAAGAAAAAAAAAGCTGACCTCTGGTGTAGACAGAAGGGAGAAAGAATTGCTGGAAGAAAGTACAAAGTTATACAAAATGCTAAGGAAGACAGGCTCAAGACAACTGTGGAGAAGACAAACAGGGGACTTTTGAGTCCTCATTCCTGAGAGTGAGGATGTAGCCTCCTTAAGGAGAAAAGATAGAAAAACAGAATAGCCAGAACTTATCAAAGACATATGTCAGGCCTGTGTCAGATCTGGAAGCAAAGAGAGGATCTTGATATCCGAAGGTCGTAAGAAGTGAAATCAAGCAGCTGTAATCTTATGCAGTAGTGTTCACAGGCCCAAGGACTGGGTTTATAGGCAACACTGTCATTCTGACTCTTAAAAATGTCTCAGCAAATGTGCTAAAAACTTGCCTAAATTATTTTATTTTGTCCCTGTAAGAGTACTGCTAGATAAGGGAAGCTAGAGTTCAGCGACATGAAGTAATTTATTCAATGCTGCATAATGGGTTGCAGGGTCTACCCCTAAACTATGTGGTTCTGAAAACCATGCTCTTTCACCATATTATGCTGCCTTGGTTCAACAGAAAAAATGCCCTGAAAAAGTGACCCTATCGAAGGAAAGAGAATAATAGAAGAAAATAAAGAGCATGTGATGCTGCTGAGGACTATCTCCATGTTTATACCACCTAACACTCTTATGATCAATTAATGGCCTGAGAGCTACACTATATAAAAAGGGGTCAGGAGTCTGGGATGAGGTCATCATGTTAATTATTTCCAGGGTTAAAGAAATCAAAACGAGCCATAGAGAGACTAAAATTTGCTGAGATATTACCCTGCAGTTTCAAGGGGAAACTCCCCTGTCCTTCAGAGAATGCTTTCAAACTCAGCCTGACATTCATTCCCCTTTATGCCAGGCTCTGCCATGGTGCTCTTGTCAGATACTTGCGTCCACCCTGGTCGTGGAAATTAGAGGTCCTCTCACCTGCTCTTTCCCTCCTCCGCCGCCACCACCATGAGAACTATGCCCCGCAGCGTTTCTCTGATCTTCCTCTTCTTTTCTCTTTCTTTCTTCATCTTCTTTCTGGCTGGAAATTAGAAAGGGGGAAGTACGGAATAACAGATTACAGAGAGCAGAGCCCATTTCTGTGAGTTGCTCATCGTGTGACCCAAATAGATTTGTACAGAATCCACCAGCATTTACTGAACATCCACCATGTTGCAGGCCCTCCTTTGAAAATAGAAAGACGAATTACATGGAGTCCTTCTGCCTAGAAGAGCTCTCACTACTGTAGAGGAAAACCAACATGTACACAAACACAAGCAAGGCCACGTGAGCGGTTTACTACCACTTCCTAAATGCTCACTGTGATTCTCCAGCTGGATTCTTCTCAAACACCTCATATTCAAGAGGTCCAACAAGAACTACCTCCTCCACCAAATGTGTCCTTGCTCCTGGATTCTCTACCATTCATGAAGAAGAAAACACTAGAGCCATCTCTGTCCCCTTCCCCGCAGCCCCCATGGCTGTTGACACTGTGACACTGTTTTCACATCTCCCATGTTGATCCATTCACCTTCCCTCTTATTCCTCTGGCTCTGATGAGATCTAGTGGCTCCTGGATTCCTGCAAACCCCTACCATCACCAGTAGCATTCTGAATCTTAGTCTTTTCCTTCTCTTTCCCCCCCTTTTTATTGTTTATGTATGGATCTTCCCAAAGGAACCATATTTATGCCACTTACTCTCTTACCTGAAAAATGTTAGCAGCTTCCCACTATGTATAGCATTGACTTCAAAATCCTTGATCTGGCATTCAAAGCCAGCAAAGTGGCTAAGTTCTAACTAAACTACATGACTTGCTCTTTGTTGTTCAGATTACTGTTTTCTTAATTTCAGAGCTTTACACATGCTGTTGCCCTCTGCCCCTCTCATTCCTTCCTGTACAGTTCATACCTTATCCAAATTATAAAGACCAGTTCTATTCCCCCTATAAAACTTCCTATTAACTCTCTCTTCCCTGAAGTACCAGAATACACTGTACACATCATTTTTCATTTAGCAGTTCCTCCTTCATATTTTATTAACTTGTACCCATGTCTAATCTTTAGTCAACTATATGATTTCTGAGAAGATTATTTAATCCATCTATGAACAATCATTATTCATGTTGTACATTGTAGATAGTCAGTAAATGGCTATTAAATGAGTTAAATATTTTATGTGTACTTCTGAGCTTTGTATAAAGAATTTATTTTCATTCTGTGAAAAATGTGATATTTTAAAAAATGTAGGTAGAAGAGTTAGACTGATAGCAAAATATGTGTATTATATTCCCAGTGGTAATTATAATCTAGAGAAGGGATCCATTTGACAGCAAAGGACCTAAAATTTTACCAAGAAAGATGTTGTGATCTATTAATAGGTAGGCTCTACCCCAGAACTAAGAGAGAATGTAACAACCTAGATATATTGTCTATTTCTAGAAGTGTAAATCTTGGCCTTTATAGAGGAAGATTTGCCTAAAAATGCTCTACAGATAATAATTTGCTCCTTTTATATGTAAAGAAAGGACAAACACAATGTATATTATTATCCTGGCTCTTTGCCTTCCACCATATCTTCCAGCTCACAGCAGGGGCTTCATTTGTGTACTCACAAGACAGCTTTACACATGGCACACTTGTTGCCGTGGGTCTTGCCATCTGGGCCACGCACGGGATCGTTTTCTCGTGTGCAGAAAAGATTTCCATTTTGCAAAAGGCTCCGAAATTCACTGCATGTATCCTAAAGGAGGAGAAAGGGCAAGAGTAGGGGTATTTCCTTATAAATTACTTTGTTGGGTTCCTACTAAGTGCTTCCTAGAAACAATAAAAAATGACCTATAGATATATTTTTTCCTGGCGATTGAATTTTTCAATCAATTCCTACTAAACACACACGATTTATTTATTTATTTTTCTTTTCTTTTTCAATATATGAAGTTTATTGTCAAATTGGTTTCCATACAACACCCAGTGCTCATCCCAAAAGGTGCCCTCCTCAATACCCATCACCCACCCTCCCCTAAACACACACGATTTAAAAAGAGGTTTCTCTTCCTTTTTCCTTGAGGTGTAACCCCCAAATCCAGACTGAATCTGCAATCACACATAAGACTCATTTTTGATGGGGGCAAGGAAATGACCACAAATTTGAAAAAATATACTTGGAATCAGTCTTTTTTTTAAGCCAAGAAAATGTTATCCTAGATATCCTAGTGCACCCAATGTATTATTTTTATTTTCCCCCAAATGCTGTCACCAGAAATAAAGGTAAGGCAAGGAAAACAACTGATTTCACCAAATGTGGTCATCGAAAACTACATGGTGGATTAGGAGTAATGCTAGATTTGGTGTCCAGAGGTCTAGGTTTCAATTCTTTTGTTTCCATTTTTTAACTGTGAGTACTTTGAAATATGAAGATGTGGATTCAGATACCAATAGTCCCACTGCCTTTGTAAGCAAGTTCTTCCTTCTCTCTGGATTTTAAACCTTCATTTAAAACTCGGGAATGAAGTAAATCATATGTTTGCCAACTATGGCCTGTAAGCAAAATCTGGCCCACCACCTCCTTAAATAAATAAAGTTTTATTGGAACATAGCCATGCCCATTTGTCTGCATATCATCTACGGCTGCTTTACAGCTACAACAGCAGAGTTGTGACAGAGACTGGATGGCCACAACCTAAAATATCTACTATTTGATCCTTTAAGAAAATTGTATCAATTCCTAGACTCGATGAACCTTGAGTTCTCTGACACAGGCTTTCAGTAATTGCATGTTATTTTTACAGAGAAACTGCAAAACCTCATCTTTTAGTGTGGTATTAAACTTCCAGGACAACTACCTTTTCAGCTTCTCTCTTAGCTTTTGCTTTGGATTCAGCTTCTTCTTTTTCTTTTGCTTCTTGCTGGCTGCAGGAGGGGGAGGGAGAAGAATCTTTCCTAGTACCCAGTACATGTTATCCTAAATGGGAACTCTCTCTAGATAGAAATATCCCATTACCTCCATACCTCTACCAACTCAGTTGGGAGTAGGAGAGTAAACGCACACCTGTCCATATTGTTTTCTGTGTTTAATGTTGCTTAAAGAATAAGACACACATGTCATAGCAAACCAGTAAACAAATTTACCACTACAGTTTTCTGGAAAATAAAGATATGGTTTTTCTCCCCAGAAAGCAATAAGGATGCTTGAAAATATTTACTAGATGTTAGCAAATGTTCCATTTGTTACCACCTAACGATCACATCTTTGGATTATTCATGGTAGTATGTAAGCAGAGAACAGATTTCTCAGTCCTTGTATGCCATTAACTCTGGGGGACTTTGCCCTTAGCACATAGTACTCCCTGGAACAATTCAAGTACAGTTTAGAACACTGAGAACACCTCAAAGAAATGTGTTAAGGATATGGCTTTTTAACTGTAAATCCTTGAAAATAATGCAAAGATAGCTTCCATATCTACCTCCTAGAGAAAACCTTCAAAATCACCTCCCTTGCCTGTCCCAGGCCTATCTTCTCTCACACTCAGCAGCAGTGGCTGTGGTTCTACTCACAAAAAGGCCTCACACATGGAGCACGTATTGCCATGCATTTTTCCATCTGGGCCTTCGATGGGGTCGTTCTCTCTGGTGCAGGGAAGTCGTCCATTTCTCACATAGTTACGGTATTCACTGCACAGCTCCTGCCAAATGACGGTGGATTTAAGAATCAGGTAACTAAATACTGGAAAACTTCCTCTACATTACCCCTATAAAACCTATGATACAACGCCCCCAAACATAGCAGATACATCAAAACGGTGATATAGAAGGTCAACATTAGCCAAGATGCTTTTTAGGGACTTTTTAAGGTCACACATTATCTGGAGTATAAGATTACTATTACTTAGTTCATTAGAAAACCTTCAATTCAACTCAAATATTATTCTGGGCTAGATACTGTGAGACACATAAAGAAGAATTGAGCAGGGGTGCCTCAGTGGCTCAGTCAGTTGAGACTCTTAATTTCTGCTCAGGTCATGATCCCAGGGTCATGGGATCAAGCCCCACATCATGCTCCATGTTGAGCATGGAACCCGCTTAAGATTCTCTTTCTCTCTCTCTCTGCCCCTCTTCTCCACTTGCACTCTCTCTCTCTAAAAATATACAAATAAGAAAGAAAGAAAGAAAGAAAGAAAGAGAAAGAAAGAAAGAAAGAAAGACAGAAAGAAAAAGAAGTAAAGAAAGAAAGAATTATCTATTGTTCTTTTTGTAAAAAATTTGTGGTTGGCAGAACAACAGCTCCCATCCCTCCTATTTGTCCAAGTCCTAACACCCAGAGCCTGTGATCATATTACCTTACAGGGCAAAAGGAACTTTGCAGGTGTAATTAAGTTAAGAACCTTGAGATGGGGAGATTCTCCTGGATTATCCTGGTATGTCCAATGTAACTGTAAGGGTCAGTCCTTAACAATAGGAAGAGTGAGACAGAAGAGATGGAGAGGGAAATACAACTGTAGAACAGCAGTCAGAGATGTGATGTTGTTGGCTTTGAAGATAATGGAAGGGACATGGACGGCTTCTAGAAGTAAGAAAAGGCAAAGAGACAAATTCTCCCCTAGAGATTCCAGAAAGGAACAGAGCCCTACCAGCCCTTTGATTTAGTTCACTGTGACCCAGGTCAGACTTCTAATGTAAAGAACCAAAGACAGTAAGTTTGTTTTGCTTTAGGCCACCAGGTTTGTGATAATCTATTAGAGCAATCAAAAAAAGTAAATACAGAGTGTTTAGAGTCTTTGAAGAAAATGCATAGAACCATCTATAACTTGGAATAAAAAGAATGAGATAATTGAGAAATAAAGGAAAATTTCTGGCATAATAGATGATAGAGCTATTAAGTATATTGTATAAATGGGGAAAATCTTTGGAGAGCAGCTAATACTTATTCCGAGCCATGGAAAGTGGCCAGAATTTTGACAAATAGAAGACAAGGACAATCATGTCTGAGTATGAGGAAAACCACATAGAAAGTAAAGTTCATTGTGTGTATAATATTGAAGACTTAAGACATGTGCTGTTATATATGGGTAAGTTCCTTGGGACTTCATAAAAATAATATACATAAAGATAGTTTATTATTTTATAAGTGAAGAAACTAAGATGCAAAAATGTTAACTGTCTGCCTTATTGGTGGGGAGACAGAGCCAGTATTTGAGCCCTGACAGTCTCAGCCCAGGTCTTTAACCACAATGTGACTGAGTCCATGAGATGGGATACCTTGAATTAATGCTTGGGATGTCCGAGAAACAACAAGGTGGCCAGTAGAGCTGGCACAAGGGCAGCAATGGGTAGAAAATAGGAAATGAGGCCTGAGAGGTGGCGGAGGTCAGATCATGGGTGGAATTATAAGCCACTAAAAGGGCCTTGGTTCTTACTCTGAGTAAGTTAGAAGCCATGGGTGGCACAGATTGCCTTATGTTTTGCAAAACTGCTTTGGTTTTGGAGTTAAGGGTAGATTGTAGGAAATAAAGATGAGAGCAGAGAGAACACTAAGGAGTGAGGTCTTCCAAATTAGAAAAGGACACAGGAGAGGAACAATGAAGATCTGAGACACATCCTGTAAAAATGATACAAATGGTGATAAAGTGCAAAATCTAAGGCGCATCATGGGCATTCAAGCCAGAACTTGTGGTCCAATTGCTAGCTCTCAAATTTTTAACTATATACATTTCCTAACTTCTAATCTGAGCCTCTGAGTCCTCTTCTATAAAATACAGATAACAATCACATACTTTGAATGGTTATTACAAAGATCAGACATAAAACTGTTATATCACATGACATATGCCAGAAACTAAATAATTAATAGTCATCACCATCATCATCATCATCACGTGAGAATGTAAACCCAAGGCTCAAAAATGCTGTTAAGTAATTTTCCCAAAATCTCACAGATAATTAATTGGGATTAAAATTTAGGTTTTATTTGTTTTGTTTTGTTTTTTGTTTTATTTGTTTTGAACTAAACATCCTTATATAAAAAGATATGGAGAAAACTTTGAAATCTGCCTCTATTGATTTGCATTCATACAAGATAGCAATCTGTATATGCTTCTTTTTTGGGATACTACAATTCACATGGTAAGTGGAGAAAATGGTGATTGACTTCTTCTCAAATGCACAAGCAACTAAATCATACTTGGAGTGAATAAACTGAATAGGAAGAAGGGATCTTCTTATACACGAGAATCCAATACATGTCCTCAGTCTGAGAAGTTACTAAGGACATGGGATAAGGAGGTGGGAGCAGGAGGCTTGCCTGGAGAGAATGGAACAGTTATGTGGCTCTGATGGCCTGGAACAACTACCTGGACTGCTTCTCTCTTCACTTTCTCAGCCCCTACTTTCTCCTTTCCTTCCTTGCTATTATTTTTCTTCTCTTCTTCTTCAAGTTTGCTGCAATCAAAAATAAAGAAGATACAAGCTAAGTACAGTTTTCGATTCTCTTTGGTAATGTATTTTAAAAAGGAATGAGGATCTTTGAGACAAGGTCAGATTCACTCTTCGGTACAAATTTATCCAGACTAAGAGGTGCTATTACTTTGCAGACAATAATAATAAAAAATAAATAATTCAGTAGTTTACAATTCTCCTTAAAAAAATAAAACTAGCATTTTTTTTTTTTTTATCAGTATGTGACCCTCATGTAGTCTTTTTCTATCAGTCAGTGACTTTAGTGATCTGACTTTAGGCAAGCCACATTGCCTTGATTTTTCTAAACTGTGCAACTTTTCCTGTGTAAATAACAACCATATCAATGATCAAAGCAGAGGTGATACCAAGTCAGATGATGGGCCCTAGTCAAAATAAACCACGTTTCACTATAAAATTAAAACTTTAGATATTATTTTAAGGGCATTAATATTCAAGTTGAATTCACGTTTTAAAGTATAATAATGATCCAAGCCCAAGAAAATTCAACAACTAACATTTTGAGGTTGATCAAGAGCCTAAGCTTCTGGCATTCTTGCCATGTTCTACTGATACACAGCTTATCAAAGCTTGAACATCTATAGCATGGATCACATTATATCCGGTCATCTCCAAAGAATGAACAAATGGAGCAAGTAAGAGAAGACCCTTGATTTCCTGAATCTGAGCCCATCGCCTGCCCTACTGGCCTAGTGTGTCAACCTTTCCTTTAAGGAGCTATGTGCATATACCTGAGATTGGGCGAGGACATGCAAAAAGTTACAAGACAGAAATCAACTTTGCACCTCTTTCAACAGATACTATTTAAACATTTTCCTCAGGGCTCCTGGGTGGCTCAGTCGGTTGAGCTTCCGACTTTGGCTCAGGTCATGATCTCACGGTCTGTGAGTTGGAGCCCCGTGTCGGGCTCTGTGCTGAAAGCTCCGAGCCTGGAGCCTGCTTCGAATTCTGTGTCTCCCTCTCTCTCTGACTCTCCCCCGTTCATGCTCTGTCTCTCTCTGTCTCAAAAATAAATAAACATTAAACAAAATAATAAAAAAAATTTAAACATTTTCCTCAACATTTACTTTAGCGTGAGACTCTGTAGAGGACTAAGAATCTAAGGAGGAGGAGAACCAGAGGAGGTAATAATCAATTTCTCCTATACTGTTCCACACAATGGAGCTCAGGTCCGACTCACCAAAACAGCAGCAAAAAAAGTCCCTGGACCTGGGTTCACAAGAAGACATTTCAATAAACACCTATTACATGGCCCTGCCTATTAGGGGTTTTACTCTCTACACTAAACCACTTATCAAAGTATTTATCTCACCTGGGCATGGTAATGTTCCTAAAAGGATAAATGTAATTCTCTCTATTCCATTTCTCATTCAGGTTATTCTAACAGTTCTTGCACACTGGCCTCATAGATCTCTGTTCAACTGGTTCTTCCTTAGCCAATATTTGAATATATTCACATAATCATAAAATGTCAGAGGTGGGAGAGAGACCAATGATATCAGTGCATCCAGATCATCAAACTTCTGCTCCCTCTTTGTTATGAATGATGATTATCAAGTGTTACAAACATACCAGCACTAAATTAAAACTTTCCCATGACTTACCTAGAGGACAGAAAGAAAACTGAATAGAGAATCACATTGTCACTGTGTGATTCAATATTACTTTCTGCCTTGTCCATGTGCTTTTCAGCTTACCTAGCTCACAACCCATGGCATATATTCTACACATTTCTAAAGAAACTGAGACTCAGACGTGATGGATAATAAAGAGATGCAGTAGAACAGATGAGCACCGGTACTCACAATAGACTTGCACACATGGAACACTTGTTTCCATGCATTTTGCCATCTGGGCCACGGACAGGGTCATTCTCCTTGGTGCATATAAGCGTCCCGTTCCTCACCTGGTTCTGAAATTCACTGCAGAGCTCCTGGAAAATATTTTCTCAGAATGATTTCTTACCCTGACTATTCCTTTGCCTATTCTGAGGAATAAGTGATGCAGAGTAAGAAGGAAAAGAAAAAGTGATTATGTGTAGCAGTAAATCAGTAAGTATTTACAAAACTTCCATCACGGACCCAGCATTGTCCTGGCACCAGAGCAGGTCTGGAAATATTTAACATCATCATTCCCCTGAGACTGCTTACAATCTAGGTGCAGAAGAAGGCTGACAAAATTGGTAGAGAACAATATAAAATGTATGTTTGTGTTGTGTTACATATCAAAGTCTATAAATTATAAATGAATGATCAAAGGTGAGGGGGGTTCAATGGACCTAGAAGAAGAGGCTTCTTGGAGGAACTGAGAATACTGGTCAGCCTTCACAAAAAAGAAGGAAATCCTGCCTTTTACAACTACTTGGATGAAACTAGAGGGAACTCTGCTAAGTGAAATAAGTGAGGTAGACAAAAAATACTGTATGATCCCACTCATATGTGTAATCTAAAAAAGCTGAACTCATAGAAACAGAAAGTAGAACGGTACTTTCCGGGGGCTGGGTGGGGTGGGGGAAATAGGGAGATGTTGGTTAAAGGTTATAAACTTCCATTTAAAGATGAATTAAGTTCTGGAGATCTAATGTAGAGTGTGGTAATTACAGTTAACGATACAATAGTATGCAATACAGTATACTTGAAAGTTGTTAAGAGACTAGATCCTAAATGTTCTCACCACAAAAAAAGAAATGTATTTGTGTAATTATGTGATGTGATGGAAGTGTTAGGTAATGCTATGGGAGTATTATTTTATAATATATAAGCGTGCCAAATCAACACGATAGACACCTTAAACTTATACAATGTGATATGTCAATTAAATCTTAATAAAGCTGGAAAAAATTAAAATAAGAATATAGTCTCCAAAAATTATTGGTAAACCTCAATTTGTCTTTAGAAGGCCGAGAAAGAAAAGAAAATGATGCCCAAACTAAGAAATAAAGACATATTTCAAAAAAAGATATGGAGGAGAAAACAAGTATGATCCCTTGGATAAACTGACACCTTTCTGGGAGTCACTTGATAAAGCAGAGGGATGCAGATTTCATACAGGAGAGGTACAAGAGAAGCAGAGAGAAGGAAAAATGGTTTAGGACCATTTGGAAAATCTAAGATGACTTAGCAGCTGATCAGATATTATGGATAAAACAAGTGTTCAGTTTAAAATAAAAAGATGGCTCCAACTAACAGAAAGAAAGTTAATGAGCAAGTGAGTCAGTGTAAAGGTCAACTTTTAAACTGTGTCAACTTTCCCCAAATAAATAGTAGGCTTACACCTTGCAGCTGTTAGGAAATAAAACACATAAAGGTAAATCCTGTTTATGGCCATTATATGAGAGTATTTCAATATCATATATGGACAGATTTTATTGTGTTGCCTATAAAATTATAAAATTAATCATGTACAGTAGATTAAGAATAATTAGAAAGTCAAAGGATTTAATAATTATTAACTAGGATGAGAATATTAGTACTTTCTCCATGTTTAGAGGGTGAGAAAGATAAAATATGATAATATATGTGTACTTTGTTTTATAAATTGGACTAATGAAAGCAATAGGGACATTGTACTGTGTATTTGAAATAATAGAGGTTGGAATGATGTAAACTGAAATTAGTAAATTGTAAAAATTGATATTAATAATCTGTGCCTGACAACAGAAATCTAAGAAAAGCCAAATATGGAGAATATACCTTACCAAGTAAGTTAACCCTCTACTTTTTATAAAATGAAACTCAAAATTTGAATTATCATGCAATATAATTGATACTCTGGAAACTTCTAATCAAGACCTTTTTTTCAGGGTTTTTGTTGTTGTTGTTCATTTCAGGCACGACAATTGAAAAGGAAAACATTTCTGCTAATGAGATATCTAGAATGCTTTAAGGAGAAAAAAATGTCAAGGCATAGCATTAGTAGTCCTGAGAAAATTACCTTTGTAGCTTCCCTTTTAGTCTTTGTTCTTGTTCTTTCTTCTTGCTGACTATAAGGAGCAGGGGAAGAAAAAGAGAGAAAAAGAAGAAATAGGTCTTAACAGAGTAGATTCTTAACGTGTACAGGTTGATCATCCGTTGCTTTAACAGGTCTCAAACACCCACAAAGATCCACTCATAGCAGTTTGTCATTTTAGTGGATAATAAACTGAAATGATTCACTTTACCTCAAGATAATAGTCTGTAAGAAAAAGTCCCTTCATGAGCAAAGGCAGCAATAATACTTCCTGTTTACGGATTCTTTTGCATCTGCGATAACTCCTTCTACTTTGGTAATATTTGGCTTCTGTGGGGCAGTCAAGCATGGTTAAGGGGACAGACTCTGGAGTCAAACTGCAGAAGGATCACAAGAAATGTCTGACCCTCTCTGTGCCTTCCTCATCTTTAAATGGGGAAGGGGAAGGGAGGGATAAGAGAAGTAGCAATGAAATTAGTTTTATAGGATTGTTGTGAGTGTAAATGGGTTAATACATGTAAAACAAGTAGAATAAGTATTCGGTACATGATAAAGTGATTGTCAAAAGCAATCGGTGTCATCATCACTGTAATTATTATTACGAGTCAATCCTCCCAAAACAGGCATATGATGGAAATAAAGTGGGGGTGGTGGATCTTAACCATTTTGGATAACTAACAGGGCTGCAAACTGAGTTCAGCATAATTGAACCTACAGCACAATTTAATCCTGGTGTACAGACGGAAAAAAAAATTAAACAACATGTAAGAAGTTTTAATTTTAAAATGCAAAAATGTTTTAGATAATATGTAAAAATTAGGTTATGTTTCAGTCAACATAAGGCTTGCTCCCATTGATCAAATTAAACTTCCTTAAAAGGTGAAAAGACAGTTTGCATTTGGTATGAATGTGTGCAAGACGAGACCATGGAGGGAAGAAGGATTCTCAAAAAAGGCAACAGCCTTTGCTAACATACCCATAAAATATGAGGTAATAAATAAAACTTTATTTCTTTTTGATAAGGAATTAAAAATTTTTTTTAATGTTTTTGTTTATTTTTGAGACAGAGAGAGACAGAGCATGAGCAGGGGAGGGGCAGAGAGAGAGGGAGACACAGAATCCGAAGCAGGCTCCAGGCTCTGAGCCGTCAGCAGGGCTCAAACCCACACACCTGAGATTATGACCTGAGATCATGACCTGAGCTGAAGTCGGACGCCCAACCGACTGAGCCACCCAGGCGCCCCTTGATAAGGAATTTTTATAGGGATGGGAGAAAAGTACTAAAATAGTTCCAAAATTATGAGATTTCTCATACTTTTTTATATGGAAACTGACCTAAACTTTGCCGTGAGTCTAAGCTGACTAAAATATTTAAGAAGCATTTTCTTTCCATCCTGGGAAATCATCAGAGGAAGCAGCAGAGCTGACCACTAGGTGGCAGAATTCCTTCCTCATCACTGAAAGACTGATGTGGAGACACAGAAAAACAGACTGAAACAAGCCTACGTTCAGGCAAATATAATTACTAGAAGTTGATAATGGCATTGCTAAATGATTATCTTCTATCTATACCATAGGGTGAGAAACATCATTTTCTTCATTTTTTTTTTCCTGCACTAATGTTTCTAACTTTCCCAACTCTCTGGGCCTTTATTTTGTCATCTATAACTTGTGATAATGTAAGAAAGATCTATTTCATGTTTGTCTTAAAGATCAAATGAGACTAGGCAGCAAAGCTTTTTGCAAATATTTGTCAATGATATGCATTCAATAAATGTTGGTTATAATGATTATATGTTCATCATCTTGACTTCCATCTAAGAGGTTTTTAACGTTTCCGTGCCCAACCACTATGGGACAAATATTGTTCTCTACCGGGAAAGACTGAATGAATCGTTTCAGAGATTCTGAGTTTATAGCAAATCAATTGGAGTGTTTCTTGGGACAGAGATCAAAGCCTTAAGGAATATCATAGACTCTTTTTTTTTGAGAATACATCATGCCATTTATTCTACAGTTACCCTTTAGTCCCCTGTAAACAAGGATCCAACTTCCACTGTTCCTAAAACAGGCTTCACCTACTTCAAATATTACAAAGTTCATCTTTGTGTTGTGCTCAAATCTGTGTCCCTATAGCTCTCATCCATTTTAACTCTACTTCTTAAGATCACACAGAATGAGTAAGAAGAAAGGTAGTAAACTAAAACAAACACTCTCCTAAAACCTGCCATGCACCATAATGATATTTTATATGTAATCTCATCCATTTCCTATTTTAGCTGATAATCCTTCAAGTAACTAAAAAGCAATTAGTGTGGTTACCACAGAGTATTCTCTTCTCTGAATCAAAGATCTTGAGTTCTCTCTAAAACCTCTTTATATCGCAATCATCATCATCTGAAAGCTCTCCACTTGCTTTTAGGTTTTGTATTTTAATGTGTGTGTGTGTGTGTGTGTGTATGTGTGTGTGTAGTTCATTGAAATGTGACACCCCAAATAGACTGCTGTACTGAAGAGAAAAATGCATTATTCACAACTGATTATTCACAAATGTTTGAAAACTTCGCTCGGTTCCTTCTCCCCCACCATCAGCAGTCCTGAGCTTTACTCACAAGAAGGCCTCACACATGGAACAGGTGTTGCCATGCACTTTCCCATCTGGGCCCTTGATGGGGTCGTTCTCTCTGGTGCAGAGAAGCTGTCCGTTCTTCCTTAATTTGCGGTATTCGCTGCACAATTCCTGTGAAATTGAGGAAGGAAGTTCGAGGTCTTGAACATAGGTTAGATCAGACTGGCAAAACAGCTGCATTTTTTCTCAAATGGGGATCAGCAAGTGGCTTATTTTAGAATAGGTCTTAGAAGACATGACTATTTTTAAAGGATGAGTTATAAACACTTAACCTAGAAATAGTCACATATGCACATGTGTATATGCTCACATGTAAACAAACACAAACTGTACAAACGTTTCCTACAACTTCAGGGGATTTATGAGTTCCCTGAATGCCATCTATGGAGCCCAGGTCCACATGCCTCTGACTTTTGGAAAAGTTTCCCTTACCTCAAAGGAAGTTGTGTTCTTAGATTGTCTCTTATTTCTTGACTCACTTTCCTTCTTTTTCTTTTCTTCTTCTGCTTGACTAAAAGAGAATATAGAAAGAGATCTGTAAGGATCATAGAACGCCCAAATTGCAAGTGATCTCAAATATCAGTTAATTATTGTAGTTAACATTTAGTAAATTCTTACTATGTACCTAACCTCATGCTCATACCATGAAATCTTCTCAACTGCATGTTGTAAAACTTCTATTACGACCCCACAGGTAAGAAAACTGACAGACAGAATGGATCACTTCCCCAAGGACACTTGCAGTTTTCCAATCTTCCAGTACTCACAATTTTCAATACTCAGTATGTCTCATTACTATCTAGCTTTGCTTTAATCTGCCAGTAAATTCTCTACTTACATCATCCGTGAAACCCCACACAGGTCATTCTACCCCTGAAGTCCTCAAACTGTTAGGAAGTTTCTCTTGGCATTGAGCTGGACCCCTTCCAGAGTTTCAACTCATTGTTCCCACTTTCATCCATACAGACAGCCTACAGTGTTGATTCCACATTTAAAAACAAAAGATACTTGGGTATTTCAAGGCCATAACTCTCCCCTTGCTAAGTATGCCATGTCTTAACAGTCCTCAGGGGAGATGGTTTGTATTCATTTCCTCTAAATATGTTTTTGCTTTTCTGCTGAAGTGGAGCTCTCACAAAGGAACACAAAGTTAATCTGGACTCAGTGCTTACATTTTCTAGGATCCCTTCTATAACAACAACAATTGTCTATTGAAGAGAGAGATGTTGAACATATAGCCACACATATCAATTTACAGCTATACTAATTGTGGTTAGTGCTATAAAGGAAAGTCCTCGTCACCAAGATGGAACAATTGAGGGGTTAGGGGCATGGAGTAGGCTTCACCATGATTGTTTCAGCTGACAAGTCAACACATGGAGGGGTTTACTGTGCCAGATACTCATCTTTCCTATTCCAAGTCGTTCCCCCAGGTCCTGTGTATGGACTAATGTACCATTTTGCATACTGATATGTTTGCTTTGTGATTTGTTGTGTGATTTCAGATGACTTCACAACCTGCTCTGTAGGGGTGAGATCCTTGTTTTATATCCTGTACACTTCCAGAGGAACTCAACCAGTGATTGATATGCAGGAATTATTCTTTGGAGTTGGTTAGGAGTGACATCACCATGATGGCAACATAGGTGGTTCCTAACTTCCCTCCCCCTCACGAGAACAACCGACTTCTATTCAAGAACACGACATGACTGAGAGAATCCTACAACACAGGGGTGAGGCTGAAGCACACACTGGACCTGAGACCAGACTGCATTAAAAGGGTAAGAGAAGGAGCTACACGTGGACCTCTCTGCCTCTCTCTCAGGACAGAACAGGAATTATTCTCTGATAATTATGACATTGTGCAAAACTGTCACTGACAAGAAATAAAACACAACTTAATTTTTAAGAAGTAAATACAACAAAGCTAACATTAAAAAATTTAAAAAATGAAGCAGAAAGGACAAAAGTCTCCCTCATTTTTCCAGCTACAGCGCTACTCACAAGAACACCTCACACATAGAGCAGGTGTTGCCATGCATTTTCCCATCCGGGCCCTGGATGGGGTCGTTCTCTCTGGTGCAGGGGAGTCTTCCATTCCTCACAAGCTTACGGTATTCACTGCACAGCTCCTGCCGAAACAGAGAAAGCAAGTTGGGGATACTTGCTTTTATGCCTATTCCAAGCAGAATACTGGAACATCTACAGTGGCAGAAACTAGTGTTATGTTTCTTTGATTCCAGGATTTCAGCTGTGTTTCTCTCACATGTAAAATTCAGTTCAACAAACAAAACTCATCATTTGCTAAGAGATGGGAACAAGTTGAACACAATAGGATGTCAAAATATAATAAATGAGGTGGGCAAGTAAACTCCATTTTAATCTAAATGGAATAAAATAAGTGCAAACATGTAGGTACAAGAAAATTTGAGAATGCAGAGGTTGAGGCCATGAGATCTGATTGTGAAAAGCAGAGAAGATGTCATGGGACAGGAATAATTTGTATGAGACTGAAGAGCAAACGGGATTTTGTGGGTAAGAAGACGATTGGGGAATACGCATACTAGATTGTTAAAACAAACTAAGAAACAAAGTTGTAAACTACACGGGCATATAGCAGAACATGAATTTCTAAATGAAGGTAAGAAGCCAAATAAAATAGAGATAAGGAGGTTGAGGTGTATGTTGCAGTTAATGATGAGCCATTTGTGGGCTTTAAGCAGATTAATATTTTGAAACTTCAGTTGTGTTAGGGAGGATAGTTGGATAAGGGAAAGACTAAAACCTAGAGGGAGAAGTAGGAGACTTTCATCATCTAAACAATAGGTGATGGGGGGCCTGGGTGGCTCAGTCAGCTGAGCATACAACTCTTGATTTTGGCTCAGGTCATGATCCCAGGGCTGTGGGATCAAGCCCTGCATCAGGCTCTGTGCTTACTTGGGATTCCCTCTCTCCCCTTCTCCCTGCCCCTCCACCACTTGTATGCTCTCTCTCAAACACACACACACACACACACACACCCCAAGGGAAAAAAACCCCAAAACAATATGTGATAATAACTTAATAAAAGGCTATGGAAACAAATATTATAACATTTCAGGGATAAAAATCAGGCTTTCTGTGTGCAGAATGAAGGTATTTTTATCCCAACTCAGATGTGAAATTTCCAAAACTCGCAGGTAGAAAATATACACGTAGAGTCTCTGGAAACTGGTTTGCCAAAGTCTAGCACAGTCTGTACTGGTGAAACCAGTACTAGAAGTCAGTTTTTTCAGACTTCAAAGAAGTTATTCTTATTGTACAGGATTAGTCTCTGAAGCAGCGAGAATGGATCAAGCACCCATAGCAGTCATCTCAATGTCATCTCCAGAGGAAAGGGTTAAGATTTCCTGGGAATTTTTGCAGGACAATATTCTACCCTATAGACTCTGAAATATGTTCAAATTATAGTGCCCAGTAGGACTCATTGGGTGGGTTCCACTCACTGCGTATGAAGGTGCTTTTCCAGATTCTCTTTTACTTCGTGCTTCATCTTCAGCCTTTTCCTTTTCTTTAGCTTCTGCTTGGCTGAATGAGAGAAAACGAGAAGAATCCATAGGACCAAATACAGGCAATTATTTGTCCACATTCCTGCACTGATAATTTCTCCTCCCTCTTTAGGAAGAGCAATTTTGGCCTTTTATCGCTAAACCAATGAGAAACAACAAAATAGCCTCCAGTATGGTAAGATACCATAACTTCTTCATAGTTTTTGCTTAACATTGAAAGAAATATAGTGATTGTGGATTTGGAAAACTTGCTTTCTGTAAATTACCTTTCTTGCCTGAGGTCAGAACAGAAATGTCATCAATGTCCACAGAGGAGGTATCAAAACTGGTACCATAGTGACAGTATACCTGGAGGCTGAAAGTGGCCTTTACAAGCACATTGACTGGTTCCCTTGTTTCACAGTGAGGCAGAGACAGTTTTGGCTATACTCTTAGGACAGGACTACAACTAAACAAGTTCTCTCCTCTTAAGTCTATAGTCTATCTATCACATCATGCACACTCTAGCTTTATTAATTCACCTTACGTGTATTGTTTACTCATGGCTGTGTTATCTAAAAACAAAATATAGGGTGGTGGGAAAAGACCAATAATTTTCATACACTGATAAACCAAATGAGCTTACATTTGCTTGGCACAATGGAATTGCATAGTATGTACAGCTAACTGATGGCATTTCAATTACACAAGGCTGTCAATCAAAACAAAAGACCATAGATTTGAAATGTAAATCAACTACTTAATCTGAGCTCAATCAAATAAACTGGGAGCAATTCCAAATTTTGAAAGCAAACTGTCAATTCTAACTTATTGAGAAATGTCACATTATATATAGTAATATTTAATTTTATAAGGGTTCATGGTCGTTTCATGGGCAACACTAACTCTAATAATCACTTTCTGCTTTAGGTGTTCACTTTGGGCCCTAACGTCTCCAGAGGATGAGATGCCACAAACTTGTACAACAGGTTCACATATGATGCTTCAGCAGTGGGAAGAATCTGATATTTGCACAAGCTCATGGTTGTCAGGATGTTCCAGTGGTAAGAGAATGAATGTCGGGGAAACAGACATATTGGAATAAATAGTTCCCAGCTTTATTGGCTTTATTGCTAACATTCTATGTAAGTATTCAACTTATTCAACTCCTTTCCCTATTTTGAGCCACAGCTTCCCCATCTATGAAAGTAGCTAGTTCTATTAGACCATCTGTAAGTTCCCTTCTCTCTTTGGTGTTCTTTTAGACACTTTGACATTCTATACTCACTAGAAGGCTTGACACATGGAACACAGGTTTCCATGCATTTTCCCATCTGGACCACGAATAGGGTCATTTTCTCTGGTACAGAAAAGTATTCCATCCTTTGCATGATGCTGATATTCACTGCAGAGTTTCTAAATAATGAAAATGAGACACTTTAGATATAGTTCTCTATTCTGTTTATACATTTTAGATACTGTGGAGGATTTGAGTGACAGGAGACTGAAGTTAGAGAAAATATAGAAAAAAATAAGGAAAGAAAGGGAGGGAAGAATTGAGGAAGAAAGGAAGGGAGGGAGGAAGGGAGGGAGGGAGGAAGGAGAGAGTGAAGGAAGGAGGGTAAAGAAGGAAGAGAAGGAAGAAACTGGAAATGAAAGATAAAAGGATAGTTTTGATTTGAGAACTAAAATTAAAGGATTGTGGGAAAGAAACCAGTTGAAGATGAGGGCTTGACAAAAAGATGGAGTTACATGAAGTCAGAAGGGGACTAATGAGGTAGGCTGTTTTATGAAACTATGAAACTGCACACTAGAGAAGGTGGGCTAACTCACTGTTAGAAACAACTTAAATAGAGTTTCTTCATGGAGTGAAATGGTCCAAATATCCTCCAGGATACCTTCAAATGTTGGCTTGTCATACTACCACTGGATTGTGCCAATATTTCTGACTCTATGAACACAATGTGGAAGATGAACTGAATCTTGAGGACTGAGGGAGATGTTGGCTACAGACATGGAGACTAGGCAGAATGCTAATACCCTGACACAAAGGAAATCTATTAGAGATATGAGCTAAGTCAGTAGCAGGAGAAAAAAAACAACAACAACAGATGCCTGGTTAAGATATGTTTAGAAAGTAGAATGTGGTATGATTTTAAAGGAAGCATATTAAAATGTTACCCTGAAGACCTCCAAACAACTACCACACATATCAAACTTTGAATTCAGATAGTGCTTTGATATATTACCTTCATTTAGGAACTATTTTACTAATATGACTTGATTAATTTTCTCCAAATAGAGCTAAAAATTGTAATGCCATAATTATTCTTATAAATCTTATGAATTAATAACTATAAATCACTTTCCAGAAGATCCATCAGTAATGGAGGAAAAATGAACCAACATCGAAAAGGCTTTCTAGAGTAAAATGTAAGCACACACACACACACACACACACACACACACACCCCGCAAAAGTCAAAACAAGGTGATCAAACTAATCATCACCTCAATTTCTCTTTTAACTTTAACTTTTTCTTTAGCCTTCCTTAGGTTTTCATGTGCTTTATTTTTTTCATCTGAAAAACGCCGTTTCCTGGAGAAAAACAAGACAAAATAAATGTATACAGATGCTTCAAATCTTTATGTTACAAAATAGTCATTTAGGTGAAGGTGGAAAAACAGCCACATGTTCATGAGTTCTAATACAAACATTTTCCAATCAACTTAAAGATCCTAATTAGATTGAAATCTTCACTCTTTACCCCCCCAATCCCTTTCATTTTGCTTTCATGTATCCACTGCAGTGATCCTTTTTGTCATCTTCCTTTTTTTAAAATACCCTTAGCTTAAATTCTACCTTCATTGAGAAGACGTCCCAGATCTCAAAGTGGAAATGGGTTGTATAACTGTCACTGTATTTTCATACCTGAATATTCTCTTATGGGATAGTTCTCACTCTGTCTTGAAATGTGTGTGTTTGCAGAGGCACTTATTTGTACTCTTTAACTTTAAGCTTCTTGAGAGCAGGGATCTTCACTTGTACATTCGTTCAACATTTGGCCAGTAACAATTTTTTGTCAAGTGCAGGGCACTTGGGCATATACTACAGCAGCATACAAAACAGACACATACCCTGTGTTCTTGGAATTTAGAACCCAGTAGAAAAGACTAACAGTCAACAAATAGTCATAGGAATAATTACACAATTACCAGCTGTGATGATTGTTAGGAAATAAAATTAAGAGTTACAAGGATTGATTTCAATTAGGAATTTCAGGAGTCTTATCCAAAGAAGGATAATCTTGAAATGCAATCCACAGAGGGGGAGACACTAGCTGGCCAAGACTGAGACAGACTTGCTGGAGGACAGCATAAAAAAAAGAGCTTGGAAAGATCAAGGATATGAATGAGTGACAAGACCTTGTCTGAGACATCTTCATAAATGCCATGATTTCTATGTTGTGGGATTTGCCCTTCCCCAAGGTCAGATGCCCGAGATGAAAAGATAATCTCATTCACATACGAACCTCATGTTTTTGTGGGTGTCAACATCTGTCTATCACAATGGGATAATTACTGAAGGAAAACAGTCAAAGTCTTGGTACCTGCTTTTACCCTCATTCTGTATTATGAGTAGCTCATAAAAAGGCTTACAAAAGTGGTGGCAGGAAATATTAAGAAGTATTTTGTAATCCAGTCTTCTAACTGGAAAATCGAATCCATCTGTACTCAGAAACAGACATACATCATGAGGATCTATTTACTAGGTGATATCATGTTTTGTAGAGGGCAGAAAACTGCTCAAAAAATTCTAAACAACAAAGCTGTACCTCAACATCGTGCTTATTCACTGTGCCAATCAATCTCCACTTCACGCGCCCATTCACTCCAAAGAAACTGCATCTATACTCACAACATTTCAGCACACAGGGCACATTTGTTGCCATGCATCCTGCCATCAGGGCCACGAACTGGGTCACTCTCCCGTGTACAATAAAGTCTTCCATTCTTCACTTGGGTTTCAAATTCCTTACAAAAATCCTTCAAAAAGATAACTAATTACACTTAGCACTTTTCTACTCTTGAACACAGAAAATGTATACCATGGATTTATAGTCACAGAATGTCAGGTGTAGAAGATGTTGGTAAACATGTAACATATTAATGAAGATTAGTAAGAAATAGAAATAGTAATTATGTCATGACATTACTTGGTACCTGTATCTACTATTTGGTTTATTAAAAGGTAAAGAGCATTATAAAGAATAAGGCTGAGCATTTATTTCGTAAAACGAGATAGCTCTTGTTAACTTCCAAGTCTATGAAAAAAGTATTATAAAAAAAAAAAAAAGATCTTTCAACTAGTCCCAACAAAGACATAACAAAACGCAGCTGCCAAGACAAAAGCAAAAATTTGTCAACAAGCAGAACAGAGAATCTGTGAGATGTGATGCTTAAACACTATTTAATATGGACTGAATCAAGAACAATCCAATATGGCTTGCAAGGAAATAAGGTGGCATCCAATGACATTACACTTTCTTTCATTTGTTCTCTCTGTGAATCTGGGGCCTCCTTTACTTATGTTCATTTTTATGGGCTCTGCTTCCTTTATTGATATCTATTTCTAATACGGTAGATAGAAAGCACAGAAAATGAATCTAATTTTCATTCACTTCCCACTGTAGAGAGAGGAAAAACATCAAGACTAATATTTATTTAGAAAACCTTAAAAGGCTGTGACTTCCCCAAATGTTCCAAGAAAGGTTTGTATCCAGATTTCCCAATACTTTAGTTCAGTGGTTTCAGGTTTTTCTCTCTGTTTGGAAATCCTACTATTAGATGAAGGCTAAACTTTATATCTATGTCTATATTTCTATCTATACCTCCCCTAAATTGCTCTAGACTTAGGGATCTCTCATGTCAACAAACATGTTTTGTGATGGTGTATATTACTATATAACCTACAAAAAATGCTTTTCAAAGCCTTTTTCAACTGTGTGACCCTCATTTTCCCATTTCAGCCAAGAAAACATGAGCACAAAGAATGTGGTTTGGAGTCTGAAGACCTGAGCAGCTAGATTGCCTTTAACTCCCTGGGAGATCACAGCAAAGCCCCATCACCTTAGAGACCTCAATCTCACCTACCTACACAATGAGGCTTTTGGAATAGATGCTCTTTAGGACTTTTTCTAGATCTAGTATTCTCAATTTTTAAAAAAGAACTCCTATTTCATGAGGACACTTTAAAAAAGGACTCTAATTGACTCTTAATAAGAAGATACTTGTTTTTGGAGGAGCAGTGGGTGTGCTCCAAACTTCCTGGTTATAATGATGTAGGAATAAAGACATAGAAGACAATCACCTGATAATCACAGCATAGTAACAAAATTACTGTTCAATGGTTCCCATAAGAGAAACAATGATAATTTCAGTTTATAAGTTGTGATTCATCTAAGGAGATTCTGAAGAAATACTTTTGTGAGCAAACCACTGACAGGTTAATTATGGGGCAGTTATTGAGCCATCACTATAAAGCATCCCCATTCAATACAATCATGTCCTGTGACCCCACCAAAACAATGACCCCAGCTACAGAGAAAAAGAGGGAAAAATAGCCAAGACATGATAAAAGACAATGGAAAAGATCTGTGTTTCTGAAGTAATAAAATGCTCGATATTACAAGATGACCCAACATTTTTGACTGAAATTTAACCACCAAAAGAAGTGCTTTTCAAATCTTAGTGAGTATTCAACAAATTACTGACAACTCTGAATGCTCCACTTTTCTTCATTTAAACTCTCAACACTCTATTTAGGGTGGAAAATATGCTTCATTGAATAGTAGTATGAGGTGGAAGCTTAGCCCAGGTCCACCAAAAACTGGACCTATGACTATCGTAGGAAAACATTTGCCCATCATCCACAAAAATAGTATCTTGTGATGCCTCTCCCGATCTGATGGGGAACCCCAAATGTGGGGTGAAAGAATTCACCCAAGGCAGAACAAAAGAGATAAAAGTTTATTGAATACATCACAAGGGTGGGGGACAGGAGAGCAAAGGAGAGGCTACCTGCCAGGAGGCAGTGGGGACTGTATTTAAAGAGGGAAAGTGAGGAGGTATGGGAATGTTTGGAATTTTCCTTTTTTGGTAAGAGTGCCTGGTTGTAAGTAGCTGATTTGTTAGTTAGGACTTGTGAATATTTTGAGGTGGGTTGCCCCAGGGGCCTGTCTGTATTCAGCCAGGGGTTAATGTGGGTCCTTCAGCCTTGATCAAATTTCCATTGCTCAAGGCTATTGTCTAAAAGCAGCTTCTAAACTTGTATTATCATGAAAAGGTACAGAGTGTGTAATCACATTCCAACAAGAAAGTAAAAATTGACATTTATCCAACCTCTTTAATTTGGAACAAAGAAATTGAGGTTCAGAGAGAAGAGATGACTTGGTCAGTTTCACAGAGCCAGAGCATAACAGAACTATAGCTAAAATTTAGGTGTTCTGACTTCTCAACAAAAAGTCATTTAGAAACATAATTACTGTCACTGTCATTGAAAGTACGGTTTAATAACTGTGGTGATTTAGGAAACCCAAGTTGTATGATCTACAATGCTTATTCAATTACGAAAGGAATAATTTTTGTATACTAGGTTAAACAATAAAATCATACAATAATTTGAAAAAACTTAAAGGGTACTTTAAAAACTACAATCTCCGAGTGCTTGAATGGGTCAGTTAAGTATCTGACTCTCGATTTCAGCTTAGCTCATGATCTCACAGTTTGTGAGACTGAGCCCCACATTGGGCTCTGTTCTGACAGCATGGAGCCTGCTTGGGATTCTCTGTCTCTTTTCCACTCTGTTCCTCCTCTGCTAACACTCTCTCTCAAAATAAATAAATAAACTTAAAAAAATAAAATAAAAATAAAACCTACAATCTCAATATTTGTGTGGGGTTTTTTTTGTTTAAACAGAAGCAATACTTTTATAAACATAGGCCTCATTGAATGTAATAACCATAATGGAAAAATAACTCCAATTTGTATCAGTGGGATCATATATAAAATACACCAGTGATATACTGTTTAAAAAACTCTAACTGGGTGTTGTATGGAAACCAATTTGACAATAAACTTCATATATTGAAAAAAAATAAAAAATAAAAAATAAATAAAATAAAAATAAAAAACTCTAGACTTATTTAGAAGTTATTCTGTCTATATTTATGTTGCATTAAAAAAATTTATTCAAAGCAAAATTAATCTACACTAAACCAGAGAGAAGTCTGGGGGAAATTAAGTAGAACTTAATTTGCATGTTTTCTTTTTTTTCTTTCTTTTTTTTTTTTTTAAGTTTTTTTTAACGTTTATTTATTTTTGAGACAGAGAGAGACAGAGCATGAATGGGGGAGGGACAGAGAGAGAGGGAGACACAGAATCGGAAGCAGGCTCCAGGCTCTGAGCCATCAGCCCAGAGCCCGACGCGGGGCTCGAACTCATGGACCGCGAGATCGTGACCTGAGCTGAAGTTGGACACTTAGCTGACTGAGCCACCCAGGCACCCCAAATTTGCATATTTTCTGACTTACATTCTTTCTCTCTTTTTTTCTTAAGCAAGGAGGGAAATTGCTTGAACTTTAGGTGTGGAAATGCTATTTTAAGATTGAATCTAATGATTAATATACTAGGAATAGTGAATGTGGTAAAGTTTGAAATTAAGGGAAACAATTTATTGTAAAAATTAAGGACAATGACATTATTGAATTACCTCAAAGTGTCACACCTAAGTCTGTTAATATTTTGGCCACAAGAACCAAATTATGTTGGTGAGTAATTTACCTTTTCAGCACTTCGTTGAATTCTGGTTTCACCTTCTTTCTTGGCATTTTCTTGAGCTTCTTTTAAGCTGTTATGAAAGAAAACTGTTGGTCAGTTTATGGCTCAATCATATTTTCAGCATCCCTGTGCTAGGTACTTTCACATCCTTGGCCATAACTGGTTAAACCGATCCATTTACATGAGACAAGCTTTTCCCTGTCTTGATTGAGCCAGAAAATTGCCAAAGATAAGGAAGGGTGTGAAACTGACTCACTGACAGTCAATTAGAAGCTCTGTTCTGTAAAAGTAGATGGGTGTGACTCCTTGATTGACAGAAGATTGTTAGGAAAATCCCCTTTAACAGGCAGAACTAAGAGCTTTAATACAATGCTGTGACTACAGTGAAACCAAACTAAGCATTTAAAGTATTGCCATCCACGCCCTTATGTAAACCTTTTCTATACCTTGTAAAGTATTTGTTTGCCTTCATGTAAAAGCACCTCTGTTAAAAAAAAAAAAAAGCTACATTGAACTGAGCTTCTAAGTCCTCTCATATCTATTACCTACTTGCAGTCTCACCCTGGAGATGGGCATTATTAGTTCTACAGAGGAGAAAACCAAGAGTTAGAGAGGTCAAATTCTCTTTTTTAGCTAGTGCATGAAAAGAAACAGAAAGTCACAGAACTGAGGCAGGCTGGAACACTAAAATCACATGCCTCCTAGATAAGAAAGTGGAAATTAGGCTTATTTCCTGTCTGGAAACCGGTTATAATCACTGTTTTGCAAACCTGATAGGATGTGCCCCTGAATTCCATAAGAGCACACTGTAATTTTCAAAGGCAGGTGTGAAGTTTATTAATCTCTTAAATCTATTGAAGTAAATGGAACATTTTAAAGCTTGCTGACATATAGAGAGTCCATACCTTGTTTAACAGCCAGAATGTTCAAAAGACTCACTGGATGGTCTTCATATCTCAGCCTCAGTACTCACAACAATGTCAGACACTCAGGAAAAGATAACCCAATTCTTCCCTTTCATAAAGTTCCACCTTTTATTTTAATAATGAATTCAGCCACATGACATTATTGTTATTATTATCATCTTAAATTAGACTTACTTTTAGGAAGAGTCTCTATACATATTCAAATGAAACAATGCATGTCAAATGACTGACGTAGATTATTCCATATGAAACTGCTTTCTAAATTTTAAAATATTGTGCCTTATAAAACATGGTGCATTGTCCTGTCGTTATAATTAAGCAAATTAAGAGTACTGAATTTAATAATGTGATCATCTCATCCACTTCTTTTAAGAAACACTAGCAGATGACATTAATCAAAAAGAAAAGCCACTCTGAGAGCAAGGACTATTTCACCTTATGAAGACAAAGAATTATATGCTTCATGAAAAGGACTGTATCTCTCTGTGGAGTGGTTCTCAACACAGCAACCAAATGCATCCTCACCAAGTCCACCTACGTGCCCTGCTTGGGGATGACGATACTTACAAAAGCTCAGCACACATCGCACATTTATTGCCATGTGTTTTTCCATCAGGTCCAAGGACGGGATCATTTTCCCTTGTGCATCCAAGTCTTCCATCTTTCACATAAGGCCGAAAAGCACTACATACATCCTGAAGAACAGGGAAAGGAACTTGACATTCACCATACTGATTGTAATGCCTTCCACACTGTTTTCAGAATTTTTATAATTCTCAGTGCTTCTCTGCCCAATGCACAGTAGCCACCTGGAGCAGTGCCAGATGCCTAGAAGTAGCTTAGTAAGTACTGCATTAATCATGTGGTTTAGTATGGTGCCCATTTACCTATTCATTTACTATTAAACACAGATACCCTAGTATGTACTAGAACCAAGGTAGAACACGGTCCTTGCACTCAATTTGCTCACTATCTACTGGGGGACACAAAGAGACACTTAAAATATGATGTGTGGGGCACCTGCATGGCTCAGTTGGTTAAGCGTCTGACTTCAGCTCAGGTCATATCTCACCAATTCATGAGTTTGAGCACCTGATTGGGCTCTGGGCTGCCAGTGCAGAGCCTGCTTGGGATTCTCTCTACCTCTCTCTGCCCCTCCCCCACTCATGCTTTCTCTCTCTCTCTCAAAATAAATAAATAAACTTAAAAAAATATACATGACGTGCTAAATGTCTTGGTAGGTGCTCTACGAGCATAGAAAGGGCACCAAACCTTGACTTAGGCAAAACATTCATCTAGAAAAAGTCAAACGTGACATGTCTGAGATACTTATTTCTTTCTCCTATCATCACAAGTGCATAGAATTTTAGCCTAGAGAAAAGCCATTTAATACAAATCTCACTTTTAGATATGGAAACACTGGTACAGTGTGGGTAAGTAATTTGCCGAAGATCTCCTGACAGCAAGTGACAGTGTTAGGGTTTCAATTCAGGTTAAGTGCCTGATGCATAATGCCCTTTCAACTACAAATGTAGTTTTGTTTTGATTGATTGATTGATTGATTGATTTCTCTTTTTCATAGAAAGCAGAAAGAGAGCTGAAAGGTCTCACTACCAAAATAAGCGGTTCCAGTTTCAGGAACTATCAATTGCTTTTCATCTAAATGAGCCATGTTTAAATGAGCAGAAGTTGCCTCCTTCCTCACACCCCACCCAAGAAGGAAGAGGAGAGCATCTTTTCTCTCTCTGGTCAGCCTCCCAAGGGTTTCCACCATTTTGACACTTGTCCTCACCTGCTCTGGATTACTGGTCTCACATTCCCCTTCACTTTTTATGCCAACTTGGGACCTGGTTTTGCTGGAATTGAAAGTTAGTAGACACAGAAGTTTAGCATCACAGAACATCTTACCATTCAAAAAATAACTTATTTTCATTGTATTACGATTCTCTTTTACCCTTGAAAACAGATGTCACACTGCATTCTTTTCCTGACTTACTCTTTATAATGACAGCCTGTGTTTATACCTTGGAGTCAAAGAAATAGAATCACGTTGGAGGGCTAATAAGATTCAGACCTGAAAATATGATTTCCAGAATTTTCCTTCCTGTGTCTAGAGGGGATCCATAACAGGAGAGAGGGAAAAACTACATCTTGTAACTAGATATGCCCCCAAAAAACTATGCTGCTGTCATTGATGGTTTTTTTTAAATATACAAATTCAAGTTTATTGGATGTAACTTGCTACTATACTATTCTTTGTTTGGTTGATGCTAATATTTTAGTTGTCATGGAAAGTACCTAAAGTCCTAAGAATTTTATTTGGTCTAATAGACCTTTAAACCATATCTGAAAACAGAACCATAAATGTAAAAAACACTTTCTACTTTATAAAAAGATAAAAACCACAGCATTTGTGTAACAATAAAAGACCAATATAAGGAGAAAAATGAAGTCATTAAAAGCGATAAGAAAAAAGTTATATCAAAAGATATCATCTGAGGGAAAGAAAAAAATTGAATCCTAATGTTATTGCAGAGTCTTCTAGCAGACAGAGCTAAGACAGAAACACAATGAGCAGTATGGCTGTCACTGTATTATAAAAGAAGTATACCAGAAATCAGGAGAGAGAAATTTACACCTAAAACAGAGAGTTAAAGAATCTACCACAGGATCCCCACATAAAGCACAGTAGTCATTAACTGTTCAGTGTGCTCATAATAGTATTACAAAATGCATATCTAACAAAGCCTGTCTGTTCTCCCTAATGTCTATTTGTGTTTTCATTTATGTTGGCCACTGGTGAGAGTTGAAGGCATAATTTCAGAGTACATCTCTGAAAATGGAGTAATGTGAGGGACTAGAGTGATTTAATTCAGTTGTGTTTTGGTAAAGATACTAATTACAAGGAAAGATAAAGCTTGCAGAAGCTTGAAGACCGAATATTTATTATATCCTTTACTAGCCTCAAGCACTGGTTCTTATCATTTTTGCAAAAACTGAAGAGTAGACAATTCAAGACTGAGGGCACAAACCAGAACCTGAAAAGCAGGTATGCCATCTTGTTGACTGAAGACAATTGATAACCAAACTAGCACTGAGGGTGGAGAAAGAATCAAAGAGGGACAAAATATTGGACAGTGAGATGCTTTAGCTATGTGACAAAGGTCGAATAAATGGAAAGAAGTTCAATATTAAAAGTTCCAATTAATCTACTCTAATATTATAAGTTACAGAGTATTTAATAAAAAAATACTTTGATGATTAAATAATTCTCTGTGAGAAAAGATACACTCCTAGACACATAGAAATAGATAGGTGTCTGTATGTATATGTATGGGTATGTATGTGCATATACATACATGTGTACTTATCTGT
The DNA here is from genome assembly GCF_023721935.1 of Panthera uncia. Lineage (NCBI taxonomy): Eukaryota > Metazoa > Chordata > Mammalia > Carnivora > Felidae > Panthera > Panthera uncia. The sequence continues at coordinate 39,510,280 of NW_026057577.1, read as the reverse complement.
GCATGTACCTAGATATATCAGATGTCTACTTCACAGAGACACTGATAACTATTTGATAAATTACACACAAAAGTGCTTTGTAAAATATAAATTGTGACACAACATATTTTTTTCCCTAAGAATATAGTAAAAGGAGGGACACCTGGGTGGCTCAGTCAGTTAAGTGTCCAACTATGGCTCAGGTCATGATCTCACAGTTTGTGGGTTCGAGCCCCACGTCGGGCTCTGTGCTGACAGTTCAGAGCCTAGAGCCTGTTTTGGATTCTGTGTGTGTGTCTCTCTCTGTCCCCACCCCACTCATACTCTGCCTCTCTCTGTCTCTCAAAAATTAATAAACATTAAAAAAATTAAAAAATTAAAAAAGAATATAGTAAAAGGAGTGGTCCTCATAATTTATGGATGGCTAACTCCCACAAAATGAACTGCCATTTTAAAGACTATAAGAAAAAAATATGTCCTGTAATTATTCGGAGAGCATGCATTAGGGAGAAAGTCTGCTGCCGATACTCACGCGTTCTCAGCACACAGCATACATTTGTTGCTGTATGTTTTCCCATCAGTGCCACAAACAGCTGCATAATCCAGAGTACAGATAAAACCCCCATTTCTTTCTCCTTTTCTGAAATCATCGCAATTCAACTGCAAGAGACATTATCAAGGAACATCAAAATACAAGAGATAAAATATTCCTTAGGTACATAAATGAGTTAATATTTTAAACCCACAGCAATATAACTACACTGGAGAACAAAACAGGTTTAGGAGACTATAGTACACTAAAAAAGTCATGGATAATAAAACATGGTCCAAGAACAGAGATACAATTAGATTTCAGGAGAAAGAATTTCTATGTGATTTCAGTAGGGCAAGTCAGGCACCTCTGTGAAATTTAGTTTCCTGTTTGTCTGTCAAATCCTGCCTGTCTTCTCTACAGAGTAGTAATGAGGCCCAGTAGATAATGGATATGAAAACTCTCTGTAACTATAGGCTGTAACAAAGTTTTTATTATTACAGATGAGGATAGTGATCAGAAGCCAGATTGCTGGGTTCATAATTCTAACTCTCCCACATACTGGCTTTGTGATTTGGGAGTTACTTAACCCCCCTGGGCTGTAGTGTTCTTACTTGCAAAACGTGTACAATATTACTAACTTCTTAGGATTACAAAGAGGTTTCAATGTATGAATACATGCCCAGCACTTAGAATAGTGCATGGCATTTCGTAACCATCGACTGTTGTTGTTTTGTTGTTATTTTAAACATTTTCCCCACAGACAATCAGGCCAATAAGACTAAACAACCTTTTTTGGATGACGGAACAAATGCCCAAATCTCAGCTCTAGTGATACGACATGTACTTAGGGACACAGCTGTGCAGGGAGAGAGCAACTGCTTGAGGTGATACCTGGAGACCAGCGTTTGAATCTCAGACCTGCCACCCACTCACTTCACCTCTTTGAACCTCGCTTTCCTCCTTGCCTGACAAATGGAAATTCACACCCTGTCCATAGTACAGATTTATGCTGGGGATCAAGTGAACACTTGAGAAACCTTATTTGGCAACACTATTGTGACATGAGTTAACTAAAGAAGACCTCAAGTTAACTTGCATTTAATTTCTATCTAAAAGCAAATAATAACACTAGGTATTTTTTCAGTTATCAGAGGGCAACATAAATTTTTGATGTTATTGTCATAACAAAAATATTTTAAATGAAAATGTGGAAAACTTACAATGTATAGATCTGTGACCTAGTATGTCACACAATACAAAGAATAAAAGTACAATGGATACAAATATATAATGAATTTGTGAACCAAAGGTCACATTGAGGACTTCGGAAAGACAATAAAAAAGGAAAAAGAATGTAGAATAGTGAAGAAAAGCTATGGGACATGCCCAACTATTCATGTCATATGTTTAGGAAGAAGTTAAAATAGAGGCAAAACAGGGTAAGTAATGGCTCTATGTGTTATTTCACTTGTTCGGTTGTTCATTTGTTCACTTGCGTTGTGATGAGAAGACAAAGACCATAAATATGATCATTTTAAATTATAATAAATGCTATGAAAAATAAACTGAACAATACCCACAATAGTGGCAATTTTAAATACAGTGTCGAGAATGGTCTCTCTGTAAAGGTAATATTTGAGGTGAGATGGGATTAATAAGAAGTAGCCAGCCACTGAAGATCTGAGGGAAGACTATTTCAGGCATAGAGAAACTACAATTGCAAAGGATTTGTGATAGGAACTAGACTGTCCTGTTTAAGAGGCACCAAGAAGTGTGGCTGAAGTAGAAGGAAAAAGCAGGAGAGCTGCTGGCTTTCTCTCTAAGGTCATTTCTGGAGAAACGACAGAAGCATGGGTGATAGGGATTGATTTTATTAACTTGGAACAATCACTGTGATTCCCCTTCACCAGCAAAAGCAAAGGCAGCATACTAGGTCACAGGTGTTGGCAGGGTGATGACAGGGCAGATCAAGAGCCCAGCTGTGAGGTGATGAGAACAGGTGCAGGTAGTTACTACTCCACTTCCTCCTCCCCCTCCAAACTCCAAGGGCTGGTAGATCACAACCTACAGAGAACACCTCTTCCTATTGCTAACAGATTCTGAGAGCGGACAGATGGATTTCTAACCTGTGGAGTAGGGAACAAACTGGAGGAGCAACACTGGTTCCAGAACATTCTGATCTGGGCTTCATCCCTTTTCCTATCCTTACACTCAACAGGAGAGGCAGAGCCTGAAGTGTGGCCTTAAACACCATCTCACTCACTGTAGCAGAAAAAGTAACTAAAGCTATCATGGAATCTTAAGAGTAAAAATATTTGTTTACATGAGGAGCAAAACAAGGTAAAAGAAATATGGTAACGTGAGCAATATTCAGTATCAGTTGAAGCAGAATTATTGGAATGCATAAAAAAATAATTTATCAAAAGTGTAACTATGCTTTAGAGAGATAAAACATCTTCAACGTGAAACAGGAAAAAAGTTATAATGGGAAAAAACTGGAAGTTTTAGATATGGAAATATTTAAACGGCAATAAATAAAACAATATAAAGAATAAAAGAAGGATAGGTGCACATACCTAATGAATTTGTGAACCAGACAATCAGATCAAGAAACTCTTATAAAAGGCAATGATAAAGGAAAACAAAATTTAACATAAAAAATTTAAAGAACATGGTGAATAGAATTAGAAGTCCCCCAAAGGAGGCAAACATATATAGACAATAATATTTGAAGAAATAGGGAACATTTCTAGAACTAATGAAAATTGAAAAAACAAGAGAAAGAGAAATAGACATAGCAAATCAAAAATAGCATCTGGTCAATAACAAATTGGGGGAGGTTTAGGGAATTTTAAGCAAACCAGACTAGCCTAACATATGTTAGGGGAGAAAATACATATATTGACAATAAACAAAGATGTTAGCAATAGTGATAAATAATTATAAATATGGATATTTGGTTAAGGGTAGTCATAATAAGAACAAAAATAGGTATGCGACCTTTAACTCATCATCACACAAAAGCTGGAAAGAAGAGACTACTTTTAAAATATGTTTTTATTAAAGTCTGGTAACTGAAACTATGAAACATTAGGAGAACCAAGTCCTAGAAAAACAGAAATAACAAACTGTAAATGGGCTAAACACACAAGTTAAAATATAATTTGTTATTGGATTTTAAAAATTAGGATCAAATCAGGTATGGATGATAAGAGAAAAGTTAACATTAAAAAACACACAGATACTAAAACAACAGGATAAGAAAGGATACAAGGTAAAAATGAATAAGAAGAGAGCAGATGCAGTAATATTAATACTAAAAGTATAGAATTCAGTTCAAAATGCATCATAAGTGACAAAGAAGGACTCTATATAAAGTAAAAGAAAAAGCAGAACATGAAGACATAGTAATCACTGAGTATTCATTCAGTTAATTAAACAGGCTTTAACTATGTCAAACTACAACCATCAGAATGTGATAGAATTAGATAACCAGGGGGCGCCTGGGTGGCTCAGTCGGTTGAACATTCAACCCTTGATTTTGGCTCAGGTCATGATGTCACAGTTCATGAGATCATGCCCTGCGTCGGGCTCTGGGCTGAAAGCATGGAGCCTGCTTGGGATTTTCTTCCTCCCTCTCTCTGTCTCTCTTTGTCTCTCTTTCTCTCTCTCTCTCTCAAAAATAAACTAAAAAAAAAAAAAAAAAAAAAAGAATTAGATAGGGGTGCCTGGGTGGCTCAGTCAAGTGACTTCAGCTCAGGTCATGATCTCACTGTTCATAGGTTCAAGCCCCACGTTGGCCTCTGTGCTGACAGCTTGGAACCTGGAGCTTGCTTGGGTTTCTGTGTCTCCCTCTCTCTCTGCCCCCCCCCCCCCCCATCAGTCTCTCTCTCTTAAAAATAAATAAATATTTTAAAAAATTAAAAAAAAAGAATTAGATAAATCAGTAGCTGGAGTTACAGACTTCAGCATGCACTTCTCAGAAATTGATAGATCAAGAGTAAAAAGTTAAGATGCTTAAGCCATCAGATTTTGATAGAAAACTACATCCATGACACAGAAAATAAACTTTTTCCAAGACATAAGAAACATTTATAAAAGTTGAATACTTATTAGGTCACTAAAAAAGTGTTAGGAAATTCCAAAGGATCAATGTCATATGATCTATGTTCTCTGACCAAAATTCAATAAAATCAAAGTTAATATAAAATAGGCAAAAATCAAATAATCAAATCAATAATATAAAGAATGTATTACTGAATAACTTTGCAAGGGAGGAAAATTAAAGAATGTTTGGCAAAGAATGACAAATGGAAACACTTGAAGTACCAATCTTTAGATAATCATTAATATCTTTAAGTACCCCGGTCACAGAATTTTAAAAGTTAAAAATTTTAAACTAGGTATTGTGCAATCCATTATAAGATGTGCAGGAGAACAAGATTAAAGAAACAAGAATGAGTGACACAGATAACATAAACAATAGAGAAGATAAACAAAAACAGCTGGTAAGATAGATTTCTAGTACAATTGATATGAGAAAGAGAAGATGGAAATAAAAAATACAAGCAATGACCATTGAAAATAACTGTGTAAATGTTGAGATATACGTACAATAAAAGCATATTAGGAGTATCCATATGCTAAAACATCTGAAAACCAAAATGGAGATATGGCTTAAAAAAAAGTGTAAAACACTCTCCATTGTTTAATAAGAAAAGTTGAACAGACCAAAAGCATTAATCCAACTGATATACTGGCCTGAGATAATCCCTCCCCAAAATGCCACAGTCCTAATAGCCTTAAAATCCATTTTTCTAAAGTTTTAAATTAAGAGGAAAACTTATATTGAATAACAATAATTTGTTATTCCAAAAATTGAGAAAGCGTGTAAACTGAGAAACAATTACAGTTTTACTGAGGTTTTACTTAACATAAAATTCATGAATTTTAAGTGTACAATTCAGTGACTTTGGGTTAATTTATGGAGTTTTACAACCATCACCATAACTCAGTTTTAGAATATGTCTGTCACCCCAAGGGGTTTCCACTATGACCATGTACAGTTAATCCCAGTTCCCAGCTCTAACCTTAGGCAACCACAGAATTTTCTGACTATAAATTTACCTTTCCTCTATATTTCTTATAAATGGAATCATAAATATGCAATTGTTTGACTCTGGCTTTCACTTTGCCTAATGTTTTTGAGGTTCATCCATATCATAACAGTAACAGTAGTACTTTCTTTTTATTTCAGAATAATATTTCATTCTATAAATGTAGCTCATTTTGTTCCATTATCAGTGGACTTTCAGACACTTAGATCATTTCTAGTTTTGGATTATTAAAAAGAATGCTGTTATGAACATTCACATGCATGGCATATGAGAGAGAGAATTTTAAATAGGCTCCACACTCAGCGTGCAGCCCCACTTGGGGCTTGATCCCACGATCCTGAGATTATGACCTGAGTCGAAATCAAGAGGCAGACGCTGAACCCACTGAGCCACCCAGGTGCCCCCAGTGTAGCTACACTCTCGAGTACTCTTACCAGAAATCTGCAAGTGTTCCAGTTTCTCCACAACCTTAAAAACATTTTGTTTTTTTTTTTTTTTTGTTTGTTTGTTTTTTTTTTTTTGTCTTTATGATTATAGCCATTGTAGTGGGTGTGTAATGGCACCTCATTGTGGCTTTAGTGTGCATTTCCCTACATAATAGCAATGTAAAACATCTTTTTAAGTGTGCACTAGCCATTAAGATATTTTTAGTGTAACAGCTGTTTTTAATTGAATTGTCTTCTTATGTCTGAGCTGTAAGCGGTCCTTATATATTGCAGATAGAAGTCTTTTACCCAGTATATGAATATATGAAAATCAGAAATTTTCTCCCAGTCCATAGGTGCTTTTCTGTTGTTTCAAGGATTTCATTTGAAGCCCAAATGTTTGTATAGGCATACTTTGGAGACATGGCAGGTTTGGTTCCAGACCACCACCATAAAGCAAATACTGCAATAAGGCAAGTCAAATGAATTTTTTGGTTTCCCAGTACCTGCAAAAGTTATGCTTACACTATGCTAGTGTTTTAATAGTGCAATAGCATTATGTCTAAAAAACACCATGTACATACCTTAATTAAAAGATAGGTTTTTTTGGCTAAAAAATGCTAATCATCGTCTCAATTTTCAGTGAGTCTTCATCTTTTTGCTAGTTGAGAGTCTTGTCTCAGTATCAATGGCTGCTGATAATCAAGGTGGTGGTTGCTGAAAGCTGGTGTGGCTGTTGCAATTTCTTAAAATAAGACAACGAGGAAGTGTGCCATATCGATGAGCTCTTCCTGTCATGAATGATTTCTCTGTGGCATGCAATGCCATTTGGACTTCTTTCAAAATTGGAGGCAGTCCTCTCAAACCCTGCCACTGCTTTATCAACTAAATTTATGGAATATTCTAAGTCCTTTGTTGTCATTTCAACAATCCTCACAGCGTCTTCACCAGGGGTAGATTCCAGCTCAGATTACTTTCTTTGCTCATCCATGAGAAGTGACTCCTCATCCGTTCAAGTTCAATCACAAGATTGTAGAAATTTAGTCAGATCTCAAGCTCCACTTTTAATTCTAGTTCTCTTGCTCTTTCCATCCCATCTATAGTTGCTTCCTCTGCTGAAGTCTTAAACCCTTGAAAGTCGTCCATGGGGGTTCTCAACTCCTGTTAATATTGATACTGTATTTTGACCTCTTTCCATGAATCATGAATGTTCATGAATGTCAATTTCTACCAAAGAAAAAGACTGCCACAGGATTTTGGTAGGGAAGATGTTGAATTTATAGATTACTTTTGGGAGAATTGTCATCTTGATAATAATTTCTCGATTGTTCATCAGTATACAGAAATAAAGTTGAATTTGCATTATTTATTTGCATGCTGAAATCTTGCTAAACTCACTTATTAGTTCTAGTTTATTTTCTTTTTGGATTTTCTATATATAGTATCATGTCCCTACAATGAAAAAAATTGTTTTTTTCCCAAGCAGAATGTCTTTAATTAACTAAAACATTTTGCCTTATTATATTGGCTATACCCTCCAGTTCAATGTTGAATAGAAGTGGTGTGTTGAATAAGAGCGGTAAGAACAACCATCTTTGCTTTCTTCTCAATCTCTTTGGCCTCTAATCATTAAGTATGATTTTAGTTATAGGTTTATCATAGATGTCCTTTATCAGCTGAGAAAGTTTTTGTCTATTGGTAGTTGTGTGTGTGTGTGTGTGTGTGTGTGTGTGTGTGAAAGAGTGTGTTTATCTTGAATGAGTGTGGAATTTTGTTAAATGCCTTTCTGCATCTATTAAAATAATCGTGTAGTTTTGCCTTTATCAATGTGGTGTAATAGATTTTCTGTTGTTAAACCAATCTTGCATTCCTAGAGTAATTCCTACTTGGTCATGGTTTTATCTTTTTTATGTTGTGGATTCTGTTTGCTAATGTTTTGTTAAACATTTTTCCATGTACGTTTATAAGTAATATTTGCCAGTAGTTTTTCTGTAGTTGTGTTATCTTCATTTGTTTTTTTAAAACTTTTTAATAATGTTTATTATTTATTTTTGATAGACCGGAGGAGCGGCAGAGAGAGAGGAAGACACAGACTCTGAAGCAGGATCCAGTATCTGAGCAGTCAGCACAGAATCTGATGCAGGGCTCGAACCCTACAAACTGAGATATGACCTGAGCTCAAGTTGGATGCTTAACCGACTGAGCCACCCACATGCTCCACTTCTTTTGGATTTTGTATCAAAATAATACTGGCTGGTGTTACCTCTACTTCCTGAATGAGTCTATAAAATATTGATACTGTTTCTTCTTTCATTATTTGCTGGGGATCACCACTAAAGTCTGAACTTTTCTTTGATTTAATCATGGATTCAATTTTTTTGCTTGTTATACATGTATTTTGATGTTCTAATTTTGGGGTCAGTTTTTAATAATTCATTTATTTCTAGGATTTTTTCCATTTCATGTCAGTTGTCTACTTTTTTGTGGCACAAATTTATTCATAATACTCTACTATAATCCTTATAATTTCTCCAGGGCATATATTGATATCCCAAATCGCATTCCTGATTTTGGTTAAGTATTGTCTTCTCTCTCTCTCTCTCTCTTTAGGTCAATTTATTTAAAGATTTGTCTCAAGGAACCAATGTTTGGTTTATTAAATTTTCCTATTGTTTTAATAAAGTTTTGTATTATATAGATTTCTGCTCTAGTCTTTATTATATCCTTCCTTCTGCTTGGTTGAGATTTAGCTTGCTCTTCTTTTTCTAAGCTTCTTAATGCGGAAGTTAAGATTATTAACTTGTGAACTTTCTTCTCTGATTTATGCATTTAGAGCTCTATAGAATGCTTTAGCTAAATGCCCAAGTTTCAAATTGCTATGTTTTTAAAAATTTTATTCAATTCAAATTGTGTTCTAATGTCTGTCAGGAGTGTTTCTTTTATCCATCAATTTTTTAGGAGTATGCTGCTTAACATGCAAATATTTGGGAATTTCCAGAATTTCTTTCTCTTGCTGGTTTTGTATTCAATTCTATTTTTCAGAAAACATACTTTGTATGATTTTAAATCTTTTAAATTTATTGAGATACGGGCTCCTAGGTGGCTCAGTTGGTAGAACACCCAACTCTTGATCTCTGCTCAGGTCATGATCCCAGGGTTGTGGGATCAGCCCTGCATTGGGCTCTGCGCTGAGCATGAAGCTTGCTTAAGATTCTCTCTCTCTCCCTCTCCTCCTTCTCCCCCACTTACACTCTCTCTCACTCTCTCTCAAAAAAATAATAGATTTATTGAGATAGATATCTTATAGAATGTTCCATTGTTTCTTAAAAAGAATGTACCTTCTGCAATCATTAGGGAAATACTCCCTATATTTCAGTTAGTTCATAGTGTTGCTCAAGTATTCTATATCTTTGATGGTATTTTCTCTAGTTGGCTCTTTCAACTTTTAAAAGTAGAGTATTAAAATTTCTGACTATTATTGTTGAATTGTCTCTTTCTTTACTTATAGCATATTTAGTTTCACACATTTCGAGCTTCTGTGAGTAAGAGCAGTTATAATTGTTATATCTCCTGATGTATTAATACTTTTAAAATTATAAAATGTCCTGGGGTACCTAGGTGGCTCAGTTGGTTGAGTGTCTGACTTCAGCTCAGGTCATGATCTCACAGTTCGTGAATGTGAGCCTTGCATCGGGCTCGCTGTTTTCAGCACAGAGCCTGCAGAACCCACTTTGGACCCTCTGTCATCCTTTCTCTCTCTGCCTGCCCACGCTCTCTCTCTCAAAAATAAAAATAAAAACATTAAAAAAATAAAATTATAAAAGGTCCCTATTTGTCTCCAATAATATTTGACTTAATGTCTATTTTGTTAGATAGTAGTATAGCAAATCCTGCTCTCTAGTGTTATACTTGTCATGGTATCACTCTTCATTTCAGACTCCTGTGTCTGTAGATCTAAGGAGTATCTATTGGAGATAGTTTATAGTAGCTTTTTTTTAATTAAACAACAATCTCTGACTTTTGATCAGAATGTTTAAGTCATTTACATTTAGTATAATTATTGATATAGTTGTATTTATATTTGCTATGTTTCTGCTTGTTTTCAATATACTCTTACCCTTTTTACTTCTCTGTTCTTCCACTACTGCCTTCTTTTGGGTTAAATATTTCTAGTATGTCTTTTTAATACTTCTGTTGATTTTACATATTTATTATATATATCATTTTATTGCTGCTTATTCTAGTGATTATCATATTCAGCCCAGTTTATCCCAATCTATTACAGATTAATATTTAATTCTGGTAAAATATAGACATTTTGCCCCTATATAGCTCCATTTCCTTTATTCCCCTTTGTACTATGGTTATCTTAAATATTTTATCTATACACCCAATAAAACAGCATTATAGTTAATGCTTTATAAAATATTCCCCTTTGTACTATGGTTATCTTAAATATTTTATCTATACACCCAATAAAACAGCATTATAGTTAATGCTTTATAAAACATTATATTGTTAAAAGAAACTAGGTAAAAATAAGGGAAATATATTTATAAAGTAGTTCATTTTAACCCATGTGTTTACCATTTCTGGTTCTTTTCACTTCTTTCTATAAATCCAAGTTACTATCTGGAAGTGATTTCCTTTCATCTAAAAGACTACCCTAGGGGCGCCTGGGTGGCTCAGTCAGTTAAGCGGCCGACTTCGGCTCAGGTCATGATCTCGTGGTCCGTGAGTTCGAGCCCCGCGTCGGGCTCTGTGCTGACAGCTCAGAGCCTGGAGCCTGTTTCAGATTCTGTGTCCCCCTCTCTCTGACCCTCCCCTGTTCATGCTCTGTCTCTCCCTGTCTCAAAAATAAATAAAACATTAAAAAAAAAAAATAAAATAAATAAATAAATAAAAGACTACCCTATTATTACTTGTAAAACAGGTCTGAAGGCAATAAATTTTCTCCAATTTCACTTATTTGGAAATGTCTTTTTTTGACTTAATTTTTATTGGTTAATTTTGGTGAATATAGAATATGGATAAACATTTTTTTTCTTTCAGTACTTTGAGCATGTCATACCATTGTGTTCTGGCCTTCATTATTCTAGATGAGAAGCCAGTCATTAATTTAAACCATTATATACAATGTGTCATTTTTCTTTTTCCACTTAAATTTTTTTCTCTTGATTTCAGCATTTTAATCATGATAGGCCTAGGTGTTGATCTCTTTGTATTCATACTATTTGGGACTTGTTGCAATTACTGAATGTGAAGAGTAAGTTTTTAAAAATCAAACTTGATACATTTTAGGCCATTATTCCTTCATATAATTGTTCTGTTTATTTGATCTTTTTTATTTTTGGTATTTCTATTGCACATGTATTGACATGCTTACTACCTCAGGGATTCTTTGTGTCCATTTTTAACCAATATTTTTTCTACTTCCATTGTTAATTTTTATTTATCTTTCTACAAGTTTACTAATTCTTTTTTATGCAGCCTCAGAGCTTCTTTTGAGCCTCTCTACTGAGTTTTTTGTGTGAGTTATGCTATCAACTCCAGAATTTCTATTTGAGGTATTTATCTTTGTCTATCTCCGTCTCTATCTCTATTTACTGAAAATGTGCATTTATTTATTCTTTGTTATTATACTTTCCTTTAATTATTTCAGTAGTGTTTGAACTATTTAAACACTTTTAAAATAGCTGCTTCAAGCCTTTGTCTGCAAAATCTAACCCCCAGAGGCATTCAGATAGTTTCCATTGGCTTTTTTTCCCCCTGGGTAGGGGTCATACATTCCAGTTACTATTTTCATATTTCATAATTTTTGTTGATGGCTAGACATTTTGGATAATGATTTCACTATAAAGAATATTTTTGCTGTTGTGTTGCTTATTTGCATCTTCGGCTGGGCTAACTCTCTGATTTCTTGCTGTCCCACAATGTACAGTTGTTGATACATCTGCTAAAAAAATGTTTATAGTTTTTATTTTTTTAAGATTGGGTCTTTAGGTTTTTCTTTCCATATCTCTATAGCTTAGCAGATGGCCAATGATTAGACACAGTTTGTGCTCAAACATCTCAAGCTAGTAAGGCTTCCATCCCCTACAGATAGGCCTGTGTATATTGAGGAGGACATTCAAAGTTCAGAATACATTTACATCTACCTCAGCATTTGCTTTCCACTGGGATTTTTTCATGTGTGTTTTCTAAGTGCTTGTGCACAATATTATGGCCAACGAAGACTTTGTGAATTGCTCAGCCTTTCTTTACTCTCTGCTGCCTATATATGAAGACCCAGCCAGAAATATGCTTGCCTCAACCATGTTACCACTTCAGGCCATTGTCTTTACTCTGGGTGAAGATCATGACATCTACTGGAAACACCTCTGGATACAATTGTTGCCCACTGCTCTAAATTACTTCAATAAGACAGTGCAGTTGCTGACCCTCATAGTCTGCCCAACTGGTGGACACTCTATACCAACCCAACAACAAGAGTGAGATGGGAGTTTCCTTAAGAAGAACATCACAGACTCCCATTGTTCTAAATCAAAGTTCAGCAGTTTTTCAAGCATAAATGCTTATCAGATTGACATAGGCTACTGGTCAATTTCCAGATGCTATAAGGGTTGTTTTGGTCAATTTTGTCTAGATTTATAGTTGGTTTTTGAGGAAAGGATTTGCTAACCTTGTTATTCAGCTATAGCCTTAAGTGCCACTTCTCAGGGTAATTTGATATTGATTTCAAAACCAGATAAGAATAATTAAAAAGAGAAAAGCATACACTCATTTTACTTAGGAAAAGAGTTTCAAATTTTCTAAATAAAATACTAACTATAATTCAACAGTGTATTAAAAATATTAAAAATATATTAAGGTTAGTATGATTTACCCTAAGAAAACATGAATAGTTTAACATTAGCAAATTTATCAAGAAATTTATTACATTAATAGACTGAAAGAGGAAAGTTAGAAAATTATTTCAATAGTTGCAGAAAAGGCATTTGACAATGATCAAAACAGATTTAGAATATTAAGAACAGAAAGAAATTTTTCTAAACCTGCTATAGTTTATTTAAAAAACACTTACAGTAAACATACTTAGTGGAGAAACTTTAGATATATTCCTTTTAATATATGAAGAGAGTGCAATCTGATGTTCATTATCATCACTACTATTTAACTTTTGAATTCTAGATCCTGGCCAATGATACAAGAAAAGAAAAAGAAATAAAGGGGTGATGAAATGCAAAAGGAAGTTATGAAACACCTACTATCTCTTATTACCCAGATAATGTGATGAACTACCAAGAAAAAATGATAAAATTAAGAGATAAACTATCAGAATTAACAGAAGATGCCATAAAGCTATTCAGTGTAAGATTAACCTGTAGAAATCAAAAGAATTTTTCTATACCAGCAATAACCAGAAAGAAATACCATAAATAAAATACCAATCAAAATAGCAATAAAATTACAAATTTTGTAGGTATTAGCAAAAATCATAAAAATCTCTGTGGAGAATATAGATTTCATGAAGTTCACAGAAATTATTATGAAGTAACAATAAGGTATTCTGTGCTCTTGAGTTGGTCAAGTTACTACTATAAAAAGTCAATTTTAGGGGCATCTGGGTGGCTCAGTCGGTTAAGCGTCCAGCTTCTGCTCAGGTCATGATCTTGTGGTTTGTGAGTGCAAGCCCCACACCTGGCTCTGTGCTGACAGCTCAGAGCCTGGAGCCTGTTTCAGATTCTGTGTCTCCCTCTCTCTGCCCATCCCCCACTCACACTCTGTCTCTCTCTTAAAAATAAATAAACATTTTAAAAAAGTCAATTTACTCAAATTAATTTATAAATTATTTGTATCCCTAATCACTTTGGGTTCCCAAACTCAAGTTAGATTTTTTCATAAACTGAATAAACTGTTTATTTGTAATATAGGGGGGAAATATAGGTCTATACATAGGTAAGTCAACTTTGAAAAAGATGAATTAAGAAAGGGGACCTGCCTTATTAGTTATTAAAGCAATGAATTCATCTAAACAGAATAGGTAACTCAGGAACACATACATACACACATATGAACTTAATATCCTACACAGTTGGCAACCTAAATCATAAATAAATGAATCAATCAATTAAAAAATAAAGTCTCTACACAGACCAAATACATTAAAGACTATGAGGAATTAGACGAGGGTGGTAGAAATGAAAATGGTAAAAAGGAGTCATACTTGGGATATACTTTGGAGGCAACACCAATGACAGTTGTAGATGGACTGGATATTAGAGTTGGAAAGTGAAAAAATGACATACTAGTGAAGTAGAAATTGATGCAAGAGAGAAAGGATTTCTGTAGGAGGAAAATTCTTGAACTGGAAGAGCACCTTATTCTGAAAGTGAGTATCAGGGTTGATTTTTGATGGGAGGTATCTAAGCACAAAAAGTGGGTAGATTTTTCTCTCTTATAGTAGACAGAAAGTAACAACAAAAACAGTGTAATTACATGAACTGATTCAAACACAAATAAGTAAAAATCTAAACAGAAATTATCTGAAAGGCCCAGAGACAAATATGAACTACCTTAATTTACAAGTACTTTCCTAGGTGGGAAAAAGTAACCATAAGAACTTAAGAGGTAAAAATTATAACTCAGGCATAAAATGATAACAGAAAGGTATAATGTGTTCAAATTCTAAAATTTTATTTCTTAAAAATCCTACTTGATTAAAATTCAGCAAATATATGCCTACATGTGAAAACATCTGACTAGCAATATTTAGAAATAGTTTTGTTAAAATTGGTATGTTTGTATAATTCATTTTTTGGTTTGTATTTCCTTGTATTTTATATTTTAAAACATCACTGATTAGTTTCTCATGAAGGAGAAAGATGGGGAAGAGAAGGTGGAGGAGAATAGATCTTACTGAAGGAGCCTCTCTCTAAATGTGACCAGTAAGGGCAGAATTGGAACTTACCAGTAAACCTTTGGGATCTCCACAGACTTTACAGAGCACAGAAGCAGCTTGCTTTTGCTCAGATAAAGGATTTTCAGGGATTGACCAATTGAGTGGTGACTGTGTTATTGTTTTGGAAGTGAGATTGGTTGAGTTCAGGCAAAGAATTTGGTTGACTAGATTTACTGTGGAGGCTAAGATTCTCAGACAGACCTGAGTAACGTTGACAGGGAAAATTTTAGCTCGGTTAGCCCAGGGACGTTACAGCAATTTGGGTGTGCCTCCCCTGACTGATCATTTTAATTATGTGTCAGGGACAGGAGTGGAGGAGAAAGAAGATGTTGAAAAAGAAGCTACAGAGGAGATCTATAGTGATATGAGTTGTCACGATTCCTAGTGGTAACCCCAGCTTTGTCAATAACTTACTGTGACACGGTGTACCCTAGAAATTTCCCTTAATCTGGGTCTAGAATTCTTATTTTTTTGTAGAAATACAAAAATTGTGTATACATAAAAAAATAAAAAGTGAAATCATTGTGTGGTGGCTGGCAGCTGTATGGTTTCATTTTATTTGATTTTTTATCAAAAAAAAAATTTTTTTTTTTTTTACCACAGAGCACTTTTCTCAAACAAATATTAGCCTGTATTCCAATCTACAAAATAGATACAAATAAGCAACTCTAGTTGAGTTAGGGAAACTACAGGTATCAGAAAGGACATGAGTAGGAAATAAAAGAAGGAAAGAAAAAACAAAGAAAAGGAATTAGATGCCTGCTAACACGTGTTAAACCTTGTACTTGGCTTTTTAAACCTAGTTTCTCATTTGGTCCACATTCCATTTCACAGATGAAAAAACTGAGACGCAGAGACACATAAATTGTCCAAGTGACATAGACAATAAATAAGAGTTCTGAGATTTGAACTTAGTTCTAATAGTTCCATGAAGGCTCTTGGTGAAGCCGAGACAGGACAGGAGGAATGAGAAATGGCTATGGAAGGCAGACATCACACTTACTTACTCCACCTCTTAGCGTCTGTCAGTGCCCAAAATGTTTTCTGAGAGTTAGGTCATGGGTTGGGCATAGGGACAAGCTGTACCAGATAGTTAGCCCACCCCTGGACTAAGCCATGTTCCCTCCCTTCCTAAGTAGTTGGCTTCACAACAGGTATGACCTAGTAATTAGGAAATAAACAAATAGTTTTAAATAGTCAAACATAATCTTGAAAGTAAATATGACAAGTTGACTTCAAATAATCTCACCGTTTCTGGGGCAGCGGCCTGAGTGGCTCTTGTTAAATGCCTAGCCCTCTTCTGGGATTTTGCTTGTTTTTCCCTGGAAGAGAGCAAGGAAGAACATAGCTTGCTTAGATATGTTTTCCCAATTTGGGGGATAATAGCATACATGTCAAACTTAATTTTGACTCTTACCCTGAGCTCAATCAGGTATATCAGAAGTGAGGTACATGCAGAAATGAGCCAAGGTACCATAAATGTCTCCTCAGTACTGAAAAATATCTCAGATATGGTTCCACAGAAGGCAAGAATCTTTACCTTTAACTGCATAATGACTACTCCCCCATCCCTTTCAGTGCTTTCAACATCTAGGTGGTCACCAACTCTAAAAGCCATCTCTGCCATTGTTGGAATAGTCTCTTTGAAAGACCATGTTCACACTGAACCAAAATCTATCTGTTTGTTTCTGGTTCTACACTCTAAGGTCCCACAGAGAAAATTCAGAAATTTGAGGATAGCTTTTATGCCTTGCAGTTTCCTTTCCAGATTAAGAAACCGAGTTTATTCCGACATAATTTAAGTAAGTGATAAAAATAATAATTGAGTGAATGACTTCAAAGAGATAAACTGCCTTGTATGTCTCAAGGCATTCTACTTTTGTTTTAAATTATTTTTCAATAAATGTACTAGGTTCATAGTTTCAGTCTCCTGTCAAGACAATCCTATGTAACAAGGAGGAAGCTTTGTAGTAACTAATACAACTGCTAGTTTACATTCAGGGTTCAAGAGAATAATTTGCCATAGGTCTCCCCCCATCCCCACCTAAATCTTGATCTTTTTCCTTCATCTTCCCCCAGTTTCTTCACTAGCAGCAGCATGTGTGATCATGGCTTCATTATCCCAATATTATTGACTATGTCAAATTAAATCCCCTGAGATTTAATTAGCATTTAAAAAGCTAATTATAACATAATTATCTTAAATGGATCAGCTTAGTGTTGGCTTAGTATCAGTGTTGAAGTTTTGATGGTGGTCAGAAATTAAAGATGACCTCCCTATTCAAAAACAAAATAGAACACTTTGATTTGAGGATTTTCTATTGATAACAAGCCTTCTTCCACCTTTGGGTGTCATCAAAGAGAAGGAAGTCAAGTTAAGAAGCATTACATGGATGTTGGTAAACTTTCAGGACACTCAGCCTTTCTGAGCTGCCGGGATGTAGAAAATAAAATTAATTCTTTAGACCTTTTCATCCTACTGTAATCCTAGGTGTCTACAGACACTGGCAGCTCACAGGGTCAGAGTGCAAGATGTGTCCTGCTTAAAGCCTTCTACTGTTTGGCTGCCATAAGGAGAGCCTGGCATCATTCCCAGGGTGGGGGGGTGGGTGGCTTTTCTCACTCCTGAGGGTACCACAGAGTCAGGGCTTAACACATCTAAGAATTCTTTTTTCCCAGAGTCAGGAAACTCAAACTGGAACTATATCCTTAAAAGACTATTAAGTGCTACATAAGGTATTAACCCTCTACCCTCTGGAATGTTTTAGAATACCATTTGAGTGATTTAAAAATCTTTCCAGGAGGCACCTGGGCGGCTGAGTCAGTTAAGGGTCCACCTCTTGATTTCAGCTCAGGTCATGATGTCGAGGTTAGTGAGATCAAGCTCCATGCAGGGCTCTGCGCTAACAGTATGGAGCCTGATTTGGACTCTCTCTCCCTCTTTCTCTGCCCCTCTTCCGCTCCCTAGCGTGGTCTCTCTCTCTCTCTCTCTCTCTCTCTCTCTCTCTCTCTCTCAATAAATAAATAAATAAATAAATAAATAAATAAATAAAAGTTAAAAAAAAATCTTTCCAGGTAGGAGGTACTTATCCAACTTCTGCTAAGCATTTTTATTTAACCATTTAGATTTAGAAAAGTACATTTGATGGGATATAAAAAGAATACATTTACTATTTCAGAGAATAGCTGGTAACTCAAACACTCAAAAGAACGAGAACTTTTACTCACAGTATCATTTTGCATGTGGCACACCTGCTGATGAATGCTATTCCATCCGGGCTTTGAAAAAGTTTTTTATCTTGGGAACAAAATAATTTTCCATTTTTCATCAATGCCCGATATTCATTGCATGTTTCCTAAGGAAAAGATTTAAAGAACTGTGTTTACTGAAGCTCATAAAACCAAGGCTTTACCTTCTAAGAAGAACTTCCTTGAGCAATATTATTTAATGACCACTACCTGATTTCTGTCGAAGCCAATCACTCAATTGACACAAATAACACGAATTCAAATAATGACTGGATTGTCCCTTGGGGATTGAAAATCCACTTAATAAGCATTCATCTAAAACAACGAGTAAAATGGAAAGACCTGACCTCATATTCCAGGGCTGTCATTCCCAAGCCCAATAGCCTTCTCAAATTAAGTTCTCAATGGCTAACTTACCCTATCTGTAAAAACAGGATATAATTTCATATGTTTCATATGTCTTGTGAACATTAAATATTATAAGTATGTGAAACATTCAAAGGTGCTTGATACATAGTAAATAATCAATAATTACATTCCTCTCCCCTCTTCTTCCTCCTTTATTATTATTGTTGCTATTATTATTATTATTGGAATATGATGCATATAAGATACCCAGAACACAGTAGGTCAATAATAATTGCTGTCAAAAGGAACACGAAAAGACTACTGAAAAGGTAAATTCAATATATTTCATGGAAGGCTTTCTGTATGTCACTATTTTCTAGGAACTTAAAATCAATGGTGCATTTGCACTATCTCATAAAGTACTAATTTAATATGTCATACTTGCTATCAGTTTAGAAAATCCACTAGGTATTTAGAGCAAGCCTTTAGAATGTAAGTTCTGTGGGGTTTTTATTTTGTTTTGATTTTGCCAAAAAAAAAATACTGCCTCAAGATGTTTACATAAGAAAAAAAAATTAAACGATGCTTTTGTGTCCAACTCTGACAAATACAACCTCTTCAAAAGAATTGATCATAGAATTCTGTCCAGCCTCCTATATCTTTATAATAATCATTCAATAAGTTAACAAAAAGTCATTACAATATTAATATACTTTGCTAAGTGCCATGTATATAGCTAGATGCATGGATAGAGCAATGAGGCAGGAGCATCCTTGCCTGAATTGTGCTTACCATCTAATGGATACTAATGGATAATGATGTACTTCACTTAGCTTCTTTAACATGGGAGGCAGTTGGTAGCACTAGCAGAATAATTAATGGAGAAGAGGAATAAATAAATAATATCAGTGACAAGCCCTGGGAAATTTTGCTAATGGTGACCTACTAAAATACCTCAGAAAATGATTATCACCACCCAGTGATGTTATCTGAGTAGCACAGTAATAATTTCTGGCAACTGACTGATGACTAGGCTGCTTGAGCTCTGTGTAGTCTCTGATTCTATAGTATCTTTTTTTTTTAAGTTTATTTATTTATTTATTTTGAAAGAGAGAGAGAGTGCATGAGCAGGGGAGGGGCAGAGGGAGAGGGAGACAGAACCCCAAGCAGCCTCTGTGAGCCTCACAAACTGTGAGATCATGACCTGAGCCGAAACCAAGAGTCTGATGCTTAACCAACTAAGCCACCCAGGAGCCCCTGATTCTACAGTATCTTATGCCAACATGGAAAGTTACTGCTTAGCTTGCTAGACATAACTGATTCTAAAAAGTCTAGATGCAACTTTGTCATAGAGAGAAGAGCCTGGTATTTTTTGTGATGGAAACATATCCCTTGTGAGTTAAGATAGAACTCAATGCTATTTTTCTGAGTTGTGAAATAATCCAATGGATTCTCTTGGCAAACAGAAAAAAGGCCATAAAAATTAAAAGCAGGAGGTGGGTTTTTCCCTGGAAAAACCTTTGGCTTGTTTTCATTTTGTTTTGTTTTGCTATTGTTGTTGTTGTTCATGTCTTCTCCACACGTCTCAGAAAAACTAAAGCCCTCCAGGGCCAAGCTCTTTCCTTTACTGTCTCTGACATAGCTCATTGTCTTCTACTGTCTCTCCTCCAATATCATAATACAATCCCCCAGGAGCTGGCATCACCTCCATTCTGTGTTAGGGCACTAACAAGGTGCTTTTGACTATAATAACCCTTCTGTGATAACAAATTTAAATGTATGGTAAAGATCCTTGCAGATGACTACAGTCATTTTCTGTGCTGTTCCGGGTCATGTTTATAACATTCAACATGCTTTTCTGGAGCTGTCAAGAACTGAAGCTACTGAATTTGGAAAATAAAAATTCCAGGGCCATAAGAAACATTAAATCAATACTTCTCATTTCTGACAAAATATACAAAGATTGCTATCAGAAATATTTCCAGAGACATAATTATTTGTGTTCTTCTTGCCTATGCCAACATAAAGGGTGGCTAAATTTATTTTTAAAAGAAATAGAGTTTGTACAAAGTCCCAGTTGCAAAATTGCCTGGATGGCTCAGTCGGTTAAGCGTCTGACTTCAGCTCAGGTCATGATCTCGCAGTTAGTGGGTTTGAGCCCCGCATCCAGCTCTGTGCTGACAGCTCAGAGCCTGGAGCCTGCTTCAGATTCTGTGTCTCCCTCTCTCTCTGCCCTTCCCCTGCTCATGCTCTGTCTCTCTCTCTCTCTCCTTCAAAAATAAAAACATTTAAAAATTTTTTAAAAAATAGAAATATCTATCAGAAATCACCACCCATTATCATAGAGTCTGAAAAAGCAAATTATGGCTTCATGTACAGTGATATTTATACAATACTCTTCTTTTTGCCAGTATAAAACATGCAAGTGAGCATGCTCTCTGACTCCTTCAAATCCAAGTTTTTTCTACTCTACCCTACTACCCTACTTATTCCATAGAGGTTTCTGAGCCTCTCCTCAGACAGCAAACTTAGATGAAATAATAGAGACTACGGTGAAATTTTCTACAGGGGGTGCCTGGGTGGCTTAGTCAGTTAAGTGTCTCATTCTTGATTTTGGCTCAGGTCATGACATCACGGTTGGTGAGACAGAGCCCTGAGTCAGGCTTTGGACTTCAGATCTTTGTTTTAATGCTGTCTTTTTAGAGAAAACTTCTTGACTATCCTAAGAAGAACTGATACTACCTCCAACCCCAGAAATTCCTACCTTCCATCCTACTTCATTTTTCTTGTGACACTAATCATTATTTAATGTGCTATACATTTTATTAATTGACTCATTAACTTGTCTGTTTTTCTCCACTAAGATGCAAGTTCCACAAGGACCGGGTTCCTGTCTGTTTCCTTACTTTCCAATATCTCCAACATCTCAAACAGGGTCTGACAAATGGTAGATGCTGAGTAAATATTTATTGAATGAAATACATACACTGACATACATATACGAATATATACTAGGTAGAGACAACCCCTTTATACACAATAATCACAAGAGCACTCACTTCAGCTTTCTATGTATGTTGTTACTTTTTCAGGTGTTAAACTGAACAATACTAATTCACTGGTATGTTTATGGAATTTTTTTTAAGTTTATTTATTTGGAGAGAGACAGAGAGAAGACGCGGGGGGTGGGGCGGGCGGGGGGGTGGCGCGCAGAGAGACCATCGCAAGCAGGCTCTGTGCTGTGAGCACAGACCTCAACCTGGGGCCCGAACTCACAAACTGTGAGATCATGACCTGAGCCGAAACCAGCAGTCAGAAGCTTACCAACTGAGCCACCCAGGTGCCCCTGTTTATGGAATTTTGAAGCACTCCTTTAGCATGGTAGATTGCCTCTTACAGACATCCATCATCATTTGTACATTGATATGCGTGTCTGTGTGTGTGTGTGCGTCTGTATGATTCATGTCTTCCTTCATAAAGACTTGTTTCTGTTTTTAACGAAAGCTATTAGTACCTATCAGTATAATATGTCTGTATTATTAACTTGAAGGTGTTGGCCACAGATCATTTTTCTTTAGAGATCTTGGAATGGATTCAATGAACAGAAAAAGCAGGACTAACCTGATTTTCACCCTCACTGGCAGCATCTGGGACAAAAATATAGAAACCAAAGTTAAGGGAATGTAAACTATTCAATAAACAAACAATTCACTCAGTGCAGTGTCTTGCTTATTTTAATGGCAATATGTTATAAAACCACAAATTGTTTTTGAACACATTAAAACTTACGATGGCAAATAAAATGAAGGCACTGCACCAAGAAATCAGCACGTACACTCACAGAGGTCCAGTCACTCATAAAAGTCTAAATTACTTTGGAAAATAATACTCATATACTTTCTTACCCCCTCAAAATATCTAATTTCAAAAAGATCCTTTCACAGAAAAGTATGAGAGACCTCTCTTAAAATTATAATGTAACAAATACCAAGTATATCACAGCAATTATAATTTAAAAGTATAGTGTAGTGTAAAGTTCATATCATATATACACATAAAATTAAATTTTCTCAATTCTGGCAACTCTGCCTCCTTATTACAGCTACAAGAATTAGAGATTTGACAAAAATTAAGAATGATTAAAATCCCAGGCTATTATACTCTCTTAGTAACAGACTCCAGCGCCCCCCTTTTTTAACGTTTATTTTTTGAAAGAGAGAGGGCGAGCAGGGGAGGGGCAGAGAGAGAGGGAAACACAGAATCTGAAGCAGGCTCCAGGCTCTGAGCTGTCAGCACAGAGCCGGGTGCGAGGCTTGAATCCACAGACAGCAAGATCATGACCTGAGCCAAAGTAGGTTGCTTACCCAACTGAGACACCCAGGCACCCCAACAGACTCCCTTTTGTACCTACACACTTATTTTAGGAAAGTGGCATCATTTATGTATAATAATCTCCAGACTCTTCATCTCTGTGATTTTCTTTTAAAAAATGCAAATGCTTCAGAGAAGATTGAGCCTAGGCAATTCATGTTTCCTTCAAATTCAAATAGCAAGTGCAAAAACTTACCTTTCACTTCTTATAAAAGTCTCTTACCCTTTAGGAGAGATGCTCTCAGTCCATTTAGGATTTGGTAATACAAAAATAAAATATACTAGAAGGCACTGCTACTTTAAAATAGGAATAGATGATTGAATTTGATTTTTAATTGTTTATATATAGTACTGTATATATATATATGAAATATACATCTACATTTTAAATATCTACTACATACATAATTCCTATCAGTATGAGTTGATGTAGTTGGTTACGGGAAGATGAAGAAGAATCTATTAGCTTTTCAGAACTAATAAAGAATTAATAGAAGGATTTCTCATTGGTAAAAATTCAGATTATGTCAAACTACTTGCCATTTCTAAAGATAACAACATATTTATTAAGCCACATATGTAATCCTTCAAAACTCTGTCTGGCAAGATATTTCAAGATTATACATACACACATACATATATACATACAAACACACATTTCAGGAGTAGGGGGAGGGAGACAAGTCCCTGCCTAGGGCTTTACCATGTGTGGCAAGAGGCTTAGATTACATGCAAATTGCTCACCTTGTATAAGGCAAACAGCCAGGGTCAGAAGCATTGGCACTGTGGCTATCTTCATGTTGAAGATGATGTAAGTTGGTTACAAGTCTGCTCCGTGCATTGCTCACCAGCTGGTGCTCTAAGACTGAACCCGTGGAGATCCAGCCTACTTTTTATATATACTGGCAAATACTGGTGACACCCACAACAACAACCAACATTATAAAACCAGTTGTTCAAGGTCGTGCTAGACTTAATACACCACATCAATTTAGTTTCCATCCTTTAGCATCCTGTCAAGGGAGCAGATTTGAACCGATAATGTTTATTTCTACAGTTCTAATACGTTTTCATGATACCTCCCCCAAAAAGCGATAGATTGAATCCAAGAATGTCATTAAAGTTTAATACTCCACGGTTATTAGTATCTAAGAACTGAATTCTTCACCAAGACCAGACACATTACTTTTCAGACAAACATGTTTCTAACTGGGCTCCCTTCATAAGTGGGAGGGGAGGGAAAAAGACAGATGGATTACCCTACTAGTCAGAGACTTACAGATTCCCACATCTGGAGAAAGTTGCCTGTAGTGAGAGAAGCTGTTGCTTCCATCCGCAGATGTTTTGAAGTGTCTCAATTCAGTGCCATGGACTCATGTACAAGTTAGAATTAACAACCCACAGAGCTAACCCAGCAAGATTCTAACACTGAGTACATGGGAAAGCTGAAATTCAGAAAAGGAACACTGACTTTCCCCAGAACACACAGTTTAGAAGGAAGACTCAAGGGTGGTACTTGAAGAAGACCACAAGTTCAACACTTTTTTCAACTTTTTTCATGGCTTCCATCACGCATTAGTAAAGGCAGAAACTGTGTGAAATCAAAGCTTGCACATAACTACTTTTAAAAATTCTCAACCTGAAGGACATTTTACATTCTAAGGTCTCACTTTTTGGTCTAACCAAACATCGTAATCATAAACATTAGAGTCTCCATCTTTAAGTTTCCACAACCCATCACTCCCCAAATGACTGTTTGAAAAACTTGTCTCAACCAATTTTCTCCTAAATTTAGTTTACTCCTATGTTGACTCATTATTTAGTCTCCCAAGGAGGAAAGAAAGAATAAAGTATTTAAAAATACGAATATATCAATGTAACATTTTTCTAGAGATAGTATCTTCTCCTTAGTTCCTTCTTCCATTTTACAAGTAATGCCTTTTGTCTACCTGCTTACTCTACTCCAGTAGCTCAAGAAAGCACCTGAAAAATTATGTAAAAATGGTTGAAGCCAGAGCCCAACAGTTTGATTCCAGTACTCCAAAGGGTCTCTACATTCATAGAGGGAAAGTTTTAAACTTTATGGGATCAAAACCCTTTTAAAGGTTCTTCCAGAAAACTGATCTAAGGCTAGCCAATTTGAGAATGATGTCAATATTCTGGATACCATCAAAGCCAGAGTATTTCCTTTTCTTTTTTTTTTTAATGAAATAACTTATTTCCTATAAAAGTATAATCATTGGTTTCAAGGTCTGTGGTTTGTTTCTTCCAATAGTTTCGTAAAATGAGTGTCTACAGAAAGCAAATTCAAACTGCATTACTGTTATAGATTAGAAAATTGATATCCATCATGGCGTAATCGAAAGAGAATGGAACAGAGAGTCAGGAAATTTGTTTCTATTCCTGTCTTTGCAACCTTACAGCGTAATGGAAATGAACTTGGCTTTGACGTATGGTAGACGTGGGTCCAAATCTTGACTCATCGGTTACTAGCTATGTTGCCTTGGGCAAATCACTTATTTTCTCTTGGCCTCAGTTTCCCAATATGCAAAACAGGGGTAATAAAATTGCAGTATACAATTGTTGTAAGAGTTAGAGGAAATTCTTGTGTGTGTGTGTGTGTGTGTGTGTGTGTGTGTATGTGTAAGGCTTAGAATAATTTTGAGTATAGTGATAAGTCTTATAGTTAATTATAGTTGGTTTTGCATTTTTATGTTATTATAATGGTGTAGGTGTATTAGTTAATGTCAAAGATCCCAAGAAAAGTCAATATCACTTGGACATGGACCTCAACAACAGATTTAAGTTTACTCATCATGGAATCACACCCCCAACACGTTCTGAACTAAGATTAAAAAGTCAAGATATAAGTTCTCCTTTTCATTTTATTATATTCTCTCTTTCTTTTTTTTTAAGTTTTATTTTAGACAGAGGAAGCGTGCACACATGCGCAAGTTCCAGCAGGGGAAGGACAGAGGAAAGAGAGAGAGAACCTTAAGTAGGCTCCACACTTGGTGTGCGAACCTGACATGGGGCTCGATTCCACAACCCTGGGATCATGACCTGAGCTGAAATCAAGAGTTGGACCTTCAACCAACCGAGCCACCCAGGCATCCCCATTTTATTATGCCCTAAACCACAATATCTAAAACAAATCAGACCATTTGCTGTTTAAAACTTGTCAAAGTCATTGCAAGATTTCAGTCACCATTGATTCCTTAGCTTTTTCTGTACAAGTGTCCTCTAAATATTGACACACCAGTACCAATTTTTTATTTTTTATCTGCTCTGTCAGATCATATGAAATGGGACCCAACAATACACTCTATTACTGGTGATAAGGAAGTTTAATGGCTTAAAGTAGAATTGGTGACTGTGTAATATGCTCCGATGAACCCCAAACCTAGCCCAAATGGATAGTATTCCCAGGAGTGGAAGTGGTGTGAAGGCAGAACAAAAGAACCAAAAAATTATTGCATCTCTAAAGAATCTCTGCTATGAGGAAAGGTTGAGGAGTTGGTTTCCTTCTTACTGGAAAAGTGCTCCTCAATGACACCCAGTACGTCTGAAATGATGAATAAGAAGTTTGGAATGGATAGCCTCTTCTATGAGGAGAGGGAGCCAAAAGAAGATTCAATGAGCACTCCCAATATTGGAAGGAAAACCAGTTGCCTCTTGACATCAGGGCTTTTTCTCCATTTCATTTCAGGAATGTTCTAAATCCAGAGGTGATTCATCACATACCATGTTTCTGACAACCACAACATTTAAATTCAAATGAATGGGATTGAAGTTTTAGAAAAATGGGGTTTGGGTTATGAGAGTACTTTTGTGTGTGAGTGTGGTTCTGAAAACTGTTTTTCTTTATTGTTATTTTACAATGTACCATGAAAACCTCTTCCATGCACATGAGTGAAAATGTCCTACTGACAGAGAACACTGCAGTTGGATCAAAAGGCTGCTGGCAACAAGAGTGCCAGCTAAAGCAAGGTATCAGCTAAAGGTTAAAGCCAAAGTTTAGCTAATGCTAAAGCAAAGTATCAGCTTAAGGTTAAAGCACATAGCATGGCAAATGCCTGCCAGGGAAAGCAGAGTCGGCAATATTTTCATCAGAGAAATCAGAATTTAAGACCAAAGGCATTAGAGATATGGGATATCATGTAAGCCCACTTGGCCCCTACCTCCACCCATGACTTTCCTGACACCCATGATCCCCTTGGCGAGAAAGGATCCCGTACATCTCTTTGCATCCAATGTAAACCACCCATTTTCTGTTTTTTCCTTAGCTCTTCCTGAGCCCTTGACATATCTCCACGTTCTCTCATCATCTCCTCGAGTGCCCTTTCTGTAAGTCCTCCTGATAATCCTTGGGGGAATCGTCTGTTCCCCTGTCCGTTTTTCTTTTTGCTTTCCTGGGCATGTCATCTTCAGCCAGGCGTTTTTCCGCATCCCACAGCTCGCTCTCAGGATTTGCCTGGGATTCTGGCTTGCTCTCACACTGCGGCCTTCCCTCATTCTCGGACTTGCCCGGCTTTTCTTGCTTTCCCTCATCTTCTGGTTGTCCCTCATCATCTGGCTGTCTCCCATTCTGGAACCTTCCCTCATGCCCTGGCTTCCCCCTCCACTTCCAGCTTCTCTTCCTCATCGGATTTCCCTTCATCTTCCGGCTTTAGCCTCGCTTCCAGCTTTCCTTTCTTTTCATCATAGAGTTTTTTCCATGTTGACATTTCCCCTTTTTTCCTGCCCTGCAGGGAACCTGGACAGGTTCCTCTGTCCCTTCTAGTCTTGCAGAGTGCTGGGGACTGAGGCGGAGGAGCAGGCCGGCAGGCCCCCGCGTCCTCTGGCTCCGGAAGCGCGTCGTCCTCCCCTCCCCTGCCAGCGTTCAAGGAGCAGGTTCTGCGCAGGTGCAGGGACGCGCCAGCAAGGCAGGCAGGGAGCGTGAGTAGTTTTCCTTAAATTCCAAATTCCATCTTTTTTTTTTCTTCACTCTTTCAATTATTCATGAAACATGTAGAACCTTTTTTTCTTCTCATGAAGAAGGAACGAAGCTAGAGTACAAGAAGTATAAACTTTACAGTTCAAAACAGGTATCAAGTGGTCCAGAATCTGAATTCACGTCAAGGATATTGACACACAGGAAAGAGATAAGAAAACTATAAAAGCAAACGAGATTTTGTAGACCAGTAGTGTTGCTAAAGGCCAAATTTATTTCCTAAATCCGAAGTTATCAGACTGTGGTTCAAATCTTCTTTTTCTATGTAGAGATATCCTTGATGATGACCATAGTTTAATAAATAACTATAGTCTCTTAAGATAAAATCACTTTCTGCATTTTCAAAACAATCTGCCATTATTAGCTGTCTTGATTTGTTTATGCAATCACGTGAGGTAGCAAAGTACGTGTTATTCTTTTCTTACCTGCCCCAGATGGTAGCATGAATGAACCCCAGATCAGGAACTAGCTTGGAAAGTAATCCCAGCCTTGCCTCTTGCTCACCTTATACACCCGATAAAGCTCTCCCAGAGCCTTTTAGGGAGTTCAAAGAGAATCTAGACATTATAATGCTGTAAACTAGGGACAGCGTGCTACTGATCATTTAGTTCTTCTCATGCCTGCTCTCACACACTCATACAATTGCACACATACACACACAAAACCATTCACCCATAATGGCTTGGGCAAAATAAATGTGTTGCGATCATGACTGTAAAGTATATACCCTAATAGATCTTAGAAGATGAAGTAATTTACTTCTTATTTTCTTATCCGTAATTTCCTTTCCTATAATTCTCATATTTTTCCCCATTAATTTAACAGGTCTGTCTGTATTCTCTTTTTTGAAAGATGCTAACTGGAAAACAGCCTTCACCCACCTTCTTATCTTGCACTGTTCCATTAACAGCTAACTTCACTCCCTCTCTGGAAATTCCCCTCTGTTTGTCCACAAAGCCTTAGAAACTATAGAGATAAGCATCTCATTTTATCTAAGAACAAGATGGGATGGGCACTGTTTGATCACAGACCCTACTATTTATAGATATTGTTGCTTTTATTAGATTAGGATTAAGAAAACAGGAAAGTTTCAATACCTAATTTTTAACTGGATTAACTTTTACATACTGGGTTATATTTGTTCTAAAATACAATATCCCTACAGTTGATGCTACTAGAACCACTGCTCCATGACTCCACACTGTCCATCACCTGGAAATTCAGTACATTCTGGAGTCTCCTAGGAGTCATTCTGACTCTACAAAACAGAAGTTTGTGGAGCTATGGTCCTTGGGAAAAAAATCACAGTGAATTACTTTGAACTAGCTAGTATAATGAATTTTGTTGAAAGAATATTGTGTATTTTATATGTGAAATATTTATGTGTCTATGTATACAGTAAGCAAGAACAAAATTGCTATAAGTAAAATTCTGAAAAGATAATCTGTGTTTTTGATTTATATATCTGTATAAAATTATTTGCAAAGAAATATAAAATTTGCTAGCTTTTTTTAATTAAAAATTTTTTTAATGTTTATTTTTGAGGCAGAGAGAGACAGAGCATGAGTGGGGGAGGGGTGGAAAGAGAGGGAGACACAGAATCTGAGGCAGGCTCCAGGCTCTGAGATGTCAGCACAGAGCCAGATGAGGGGTGTGAACTCGTCAACCACGAGATCATGAACTGAGCCGAAGCCAGCCGCTCAACCGCTCAACCGACTGAGCCACCCAGGCGCCCCTAATTTGCTAGCGTTTACTGTATACTAACTGACAGGTATAACAGAAAACCTAAAAGGAAACTATTTTGTTCTTTTTTTACAGGTAAAGAAATCGAGGTTTGGTAAAATTCTGTAACTTTCTCAAGGTCGTACAGCCTATAAGAAGTAGTTTTTACATTGCAAGTAAAGGCAAACTCCAAAGCCCATGCTCTTAAATATCGCACTGTAGAGACCATGTTACCTACACCTGTAATTAACTTATCTCAGATACTCACTGTTATAGTCTCACTTGTGTCCCTCCAAAATTCATATATGAAGCCTTAACACCCAATACCTCAGAATGTGACTGCATTTGGAGATAGGTCCTTTAAAGAGGTGATTAAGTTAAAATAAGGCCATTAGGGTTGGGCCCTGACCCAAACTGACCATTGTCCTTATAAGAAGAGATTTGGACACGCAGGGACACACCAGTGAAGCATGCGCACAGTGACTTACACCAAGCACCTGGCTTGTAGGTGGTTAAGCTGAGAGTCGTATCTAGGTCTTAAGACTTGAAAAATTTCATTCAATCAAGTAACACATTGATTGTGTCATGTGACAATCTTTATTCATTAGACAGAAAAAAGCAATAAAGGGATGAATAGTAAGCTTGAAATCAGAGAGTTCTAGGGTATAGGACCAAATGATTTAAAAAGTTAAAAATGTGAGTCCAAAGTGAGGTGCTATGGTATTCCAGCAGATTGCATAGTACTCCCACATGAATACAACAAATATTGACTAAATGCCTACATTTGCCTGGCACTGTGTGAGAGGCTAGTGTTAGATTTGTGAATAAAAAGTCATTACCTCTATCTTTAAGAGGTTATGGTCTAGTGGAAGTGGTGGAAAACAATCATACAAATCATTGTTCAGTCAAATCTGTGAAAGTGTTTTTTAAAAAAATGTCCATGGAGTAAAGCCAGTATATTAGCACAGGTATTTAGCCTCTGAAGGGGGATTCCCTGATGAAATCAGGCTCAATTTAAAAAAAATGATCTGGGATTATAGGTATTCCAACTCACCTATCTGAAAAATTCACACAATCAGAATGCATCATTCCTTAAATAATTATGAGAGCCTAAGTTTTGCTCTGGCAATTTCTTTTATCTGATATTTTCAGTTTTTACTGTATCACTAGTTAGTTATCTAACAGCTAGGCAGGAGTTGAAATTAAAATTGAATGTGAAAGTGATTTTGAATCTAGTGGGTTTTTGGTTTATTTTGAGTGATAACTCTCAGGTGATATTAATGCGTTTCAAAGCCTCACTAAAAAACTAATCTAGTTAAGAAAATATTTTTCCTTAAAAGTAATTTTAATATTTCTGAGTGAGGAGCTGTAAGTGGTGGACATTTATTTGCCAACCACAAGAACACTCTTGGAAAATGCAATAACTAGCTTTAGTCTATAGTATAAGATAGCAGTTATTTTTTCTCTCACTCTTAGAATATACTACTTATGCTTCTGGGAGAAGTGTTTCGTTTTGTTTTTAATTTTTTTTTAATGTTTATCTTTGAAAGAGTAAGAGACAGCATGAGCAGGGGAATGGGAGAGAGAGGGAGACAGAGAACCCAAAGCAGAGGAGGAGCAGAGAAAGGGAGACACAGAAGCAGAAGCAGGCTCCAGGCTCTGAGCTGTCAGCACGGAGCCCAATGCGGGGCTCAAACCCACGAACCATGAGATCATGACCTGAGCCAAAGTCAGATGCTTAACTAACTGAGCCACCTAGGTTCCCCCGGGAGAAGTGCTTTTAAAGTGTACAGGAAATTATTTAAGAACTCTATGCAGTTACTAGCATTAATAAAGGTATTCACCTTACTATTATACTGTACTTATATGTAAATTTTATTCCAGAATAATAATACTCATAGAATACTGTATAGTACAATACCAATTTGTACACAGTATAAATATGTGTACGCTGTTTATATTTTATATATTTGATCCTCATATTAACCCTTTAAAGTAAGTAGATAATTTGTTATTTCCATTTCATGGTTGGTAAAACTGAAAATCAGCACGATTGAATGATTTTTCCTCAAATCTATTAGCCAAAGAGTTGGCAAAGGAATCCATGTCTCTTGACTTTTATTCTGATATGGGTTTTTTTTTTCACTCTCATATTTGATAGATCTAAACACTAATTCAGTGATATTAGGAAAGAAAAGAAGGAGAGGGGTGCCTGGCTGGCTGGGTCGGTAAAGCATGCAACTCTTGATCTCGGGGTCATGAATTTGAGCCCCACGTTGGGCACATAGATTACTTAAAGAGAAAAAGAAAACTAAAAAAAGAAAAAGAAAAAGAGGAGAAAATGTTGAAAGAGTATGAAAGGGTGTTTTAAAATACATATTCTCATTTGGGCCTCATTACTAACCTGGTGAGTAGGTTAGACATATAATATTGTTAGTATCCCCATTTTACAGAAATTTAGAGAGATACAGGAAATTTCTCAAAGGCAGTAAATGGTTAAAGTTGGAATCAGATAGGAATTTAATGAATCAAGATTCTATTGTCTTTTTCCAATGAACTTTGGGTCTCCTAACAATGTAAAAGATGCTTAAAGATATACTTTTCAAAATTTCATTAGTAGGAAAATTATGAGAAGGCTTTGAGAAGACAGGTGGGAAAAGGAAAATACCTGCTTTATATCCTGAAAAGAGAAACACAAATTAGTATGTATGCTAAGGAGTTCACTGGTTTGTTTTTAAATGATAAGTAAGATTTATGTTCTGGCTACAATGGAGTAGTAACAGGGAAAGGATATTTCTTCCTACCTGAAAAAAAAAAAAAAAACCCAGAAAAACTACACAGTTTTCTGACATCGGACATCAGATAGTACAGGTCGGTGATCTCTGGGAGAGGGAACAAGTACAGAGTAAGCAATACCTACATTGCTCACTGTCTATAGACCATTTTCAGGCTGCTACACAGAGAGAGAAAACCCAGGCAGAGCCTAGCAGTTTCCCTAAATGCAGATACACAGCTGAGAGTTGGGGAGACCAAGGGAGTTAAAATTCACATGGCATGGGTGCCTAGGTGGCTCACTCATTGGAGTCTGACTCTTCATTTCAGCTCAGGTCATGATTCCAGGGTAATGGGATTCAGCCCTGCTTAGTGCTCTGCACTGAGAATGGAACTTAAGATTCTCCCTTTCTCCTTCTGCCCCTCCCCTGCTTATGTGTGTGCACACACTCTTTCTCTCTTTCTCTCTCTCAAGAAAAAGGAAAGAAAAGAAAAAAATCACACGGCATGGACTAAGAGAACTTCAAAGAAAGGTCTTCAGAGAGCTGCAGCAAATAAGAGTCTTCAACTGAGAACTAAGAAGTAAATGTAATTGAGAAGGCTACTCAAGTCGAGGGGAAAAAAATCACCCTACAGGGAACAATATACAGAACTTAAACAGGAGAGGAGATACCTTGTATTTCATCAGTAAAAGGGAAAAACCTTGTCATTCAGTTAGTGATCTGAGAACGGTATTGCTCTAGCAGTGGGGCAAAATTAACCCCAAAGCCTGCTTTGGTTCCATCAAAAAAAACTTAAAATCAAGACTTCAAAGTATCAAACTATTTCCAAGTAACTTAACTGTGTCTCAGAACAAAGCTCAAGAACAGAGGAATACAAAAATATTTATCACCCAACAGAGTAAAGACAATGACTAGTCTGCAATAAAAACTTAACAAACTAATAGGAAATAGAACCTGTAATGAGAAGAAACATCAATAGAAAGAAATGGATTGCTGGGGCGCCTGGGTAGCTCAGTCGGTTGACTTCGGCTCAGCTCATGATCTCGCCTTCTGGGAGTTCAGCCCCGCATCAGGCTCTGCGCTGACAGCGGAGCCTGGAGCCTGCTTCAGATTCTGTGTCTCCCTCTCTCTCTGCCCCTCCCCCACACGCGCTCTGTCTCTCTCCGCCTCTCAAAAAAAAAAAAAAAAAAATTAAAAAAAAAAAAAGAAAGAAATGGACTGGACTCAAGAGTCCAGTCAAAATGAAGTAAAATGTTTTAGGATTTTCCTGAACCATCTCCTACAGGTGGAGCCTGACAATGTCTGGGTAGGGAAGATCAATTCTCCAAAGTGCACCATAGAAGACCAGTGATTTTTTGGAAATGTGTGACTTGCTGGCATTTTGACGTCCTGCAAACCATGATAAGAGTATCATCCATTTGACAGCATTGTTAAGCAGATTGAGATGATTCTGTGAAAAAGCCAAAGCCACTATTATATTGGTAAGTGTGAATTACATAGTGAAGACTACTTGAGAGCCAAAAGTACTTTAAACTTCGAAGTTAA
Source organism: Panthera uncia (assembly GCF_023721935.1). Lineage (NCBI taxonomy): Eukaryota > Metazoa > Chordata > Mammalia > Carnivora > Felidae > Panthera > Panthera uncia. The sequence continues at coordinate 39,476,260 of NW_026057577.1, read as the reverse complement.
GTGTTTGGCTTTGTACCAATGCTACCTGGATTCAGAAACTGGCTTTTGTGATATGTGGCCAGGGACAATTGACTGAAACTCCCTGTCTCAATTTCTTCACTGCTAAACTCAAAATTGTAACAGTGATGCCATGAAGATTACATGAGGTAATTCCTGTAAAGACTTCAGATGATTCCTGGTGTATGGAGAATACAAGTGTTAGATGTTATTAGAAAGATCTTCTTGTTACCCTGTTGACAATATTGAATTAGAGATCACAGTGGGGAAATCCAATTCTTGGGCTTTGAAAGTATTGAATATTTTATGGAAAGTGCCAAAACCCGGGGCCTAATTTTATGGGTACAAACTAAGCCTCCAGGGTAGAGGAGTCATTTCCTCATCATTGCCCCTTCCTTTGGACAGCTTATTGCACTCCAAGTGGTGAGGCTTTGGCAAAGAATTGGGTCACCCACAATGAACAATAGCCACACGTGGCTGGATGGACTGATAGGTCATTTGAAACATGAAAAAGTGACACTTTTTCATATAGGTCAGAAAATGAAACAGCTCATTTTAAGCTCTTACATTTTCAAATATTTCCTCTTTTAAAAGAGAGGAAATATTTTATCAGCTCTCTGGGGATGGGGGTGGGGGAATGCCTTTTCCTACCGTTATGAGTCCATCTTAGGCCTTTAACTCATTAGCAGGTTCATGAATACAGCCAAATAGTACTTAATGTGGAATTTGGGAGTCTGCATTTTAATTCCAGTCCTCACTTTTAGCTGAAGTGAGACTGTGAACATGGATTAAATTTCTAAATTACTCATGAGGCAAGGCACATCGGAAAATTGACAAAAGGAACAAAATGAAGGTAGACTAATTACATTTTACTAATCAAGTACATCAACCAATGTAATAAAAACATTGCCTTCAGACAGGATTTTTAAGATAGTAAAACTACTCTGTACAATACTATAAGGATACACATATATTATTATGCATTTGTTCCAACCCATAGAATCTACAACACCAAGAATGAACCCTAAAGTAAACTAGGGACTTTGGGTGATAATGATGTGTCAAGATGAGTCCATCAATTGTAATAAATGTACCTCTCTGGTGAGGATGTTGATAATGGGGGAAGCCATGCATGTATGGTGCAGGATGTATATGGGAAATCTCTGTACCTTTCACACAGTTTTGCTGTGAATCTAAAACATCTCTAAAAAACAAGGCCTACTAAAAAAAAGTTTTAAAAAATACAGTCTTCAAAGGCAACAACGCCTAGAACAGCATTCAGTAGATAGCAAATTACATGATGACCCTTTTGACTAAAATACCCTATCATGAAGTCACATAGGGAACAGCTGTGAAAAAAAGTGTAAGATTTGGAATAAAAAAAAAATGGGTCCCATAAGTTATCTGTGCAATTTTAAACCTATTTATTTACATCTCTTAGCCCATTTTCTCATTTAAAACATACACGTAATACTGCCATCTACAAATCAGTTTTGTCGTGAAGATAAAATTAAACAGTAAGAGTAGAAGTATTCCATGAGCTATAAGGTGCTAAGCCTAAGCTCATTGCTGTTCTTGGTCCATGCTGGTATTATGTGCCTCAAGCTGCCTCAACTCATATATTTATCAGCCACATTCACTTACGAGGCTAGCTCGTTACATCTCAAAATCTTAAAAAAAAAAGGAGAGTGGGAAAGAAAGAGCTGACACTCTTTTTTTTTTTTTTTGCCCTTAGATTAATTAATATATGCAATTTTAATTAAAGTTCTTAAAAAATATGATTTGTCGTCATCTGGGTGTGGCTGCAATAGTAAGATGCCACTGCTGTGAGGGTGGCTGGTGGTGGCACCAGGCCAAATCTGTGGTGGGTGTGGAGACATCTAGAATAATAAAGTATCACTCCACCCAGTTGTCTGTCACCTAATTAACTGGTGTGCTCTGAAAACAACTCTTGGGAGTCACAGTAATCTCTCAAAGTTGTGATGCAATGGAAAATGGCAGCCTACTTATGGCGGAAATGCAGAATATCCTCTGACGTTTGTTTTCTGGGAAGAGAGTCAAATGGAGAGAACAATTCCCATGGAAGTTCACCCTTGACTCCTTGCCCACTTGAATTACATTTCTGAGCCCAGCAAAAAGTGCTTGCATAAGCAAAACTGCCAGAAAGAAAAAAAAATGAATATTGCAAAATAGATGCCTTTGCCAGAGCACACTTTTTCCTTCCATTGCTCATAGAATTGAACAGTGAGGGTAGATATAGCATGGAGCCCTGTTAGAAAAGAAAAAAAAAAAAAAAAAAAAAAAGAAAGAGGGGAAACCTGTCAGGTTTTCCTGTTTTCAACAAGAAAATACACTCAGCTCTCTTGAGTGTCTAGTCTTTGTGAGAATTCAATAGCCAAAGAACTAGGTGAACATTTATGAATAGTCACAAACTTATCATAGTCTTTGAACTGGAATGGGTCTTGGTATATTCTAGTATTTTCAAATATCTTCATTTTATCTGTAAGGCTGATGAGGGGAAGCCATAAATTCAAGGACAAACAGCTGAGAACAGCAAAGCTGAAACTCATTCCATGTCTCCTGACTTCCAACTCCATGTGCTTTCTCCCACACTTTTTCAATCACCTACTCATGCCTGATTTGGGGATTGACTCTTCTTTCACACCCTGTATTTTGGGGAATAAACTCAGACTCATCTATACATAGAATTTTATGTAATGGTTTGGACTCTAGGTTACATTTTATTAGCTTTACTCTATCTTAACTGGAGGCAATTTTGTCCCCCTTCTCCACACAACCCCGGGGACATTTAGCAATATCTGGAGATAGTTTTAGTTGTTACAATTAGGGATCTTCTATGGCACTGGTGGATAGTGGCCAAGGATGCTGTTAAACATGCTGTAATACACAGGAAAGCACTTCTGGCCCCCAGAAAAGAGTTACCCAGTCCGAAATGCCAATAGAGATGTTCAGAAACCCTGCCTTATGCTTCCTAGCCAGAATTAGCTTCAAAGTTTTATTAATTATCTTGGTGATGAGACAGTTATTTCTGGAACAAGGGATTCTGCTGTGACCCACAGAGGGTATAAGGGTACTGTTAGAAAAGCCAAGTATTTATTTTTTAATGATTTATTAGATCGGCCAGTTTCTCATCTCTGATTTTTAAAATTGTATCATTACCTGCCTGCAGAATGTATACACAAATCCAGAATCCATCTTGGCCAGAGATACACTTTTAAGAGAAGATGTAGAACCCTGGAGATTTTACTTTAGCCTTCTTTCTATCCTTTTCCTCCTTGTTTTGCAATCATTATTTTGTCATTAGCATCTCCATGGCTGAACTCCTCTGAGATCTAACTTCCAAGGACCTTCTTTGAGTGGCTTCTTACCTTTGGTGGAACTTCACCAAGCTACCTAGGTATTCACAATTGGCCACATTCTAAAGGTTTATTTGTATTGCTGACTCTCTTCACTGTTGTAACAATGGCCTATCTCAAATTTCCACTCCAAAGACTGCTTTCCTAACTTCCTCTCTTCCTGTTCCTTTAGAACTCTCCTAAGTGTCTTCTGTTCTTTTTCTGGGGCTTACAATGTTTCTGTCTTTGCTATATTGAATTTAATGCTTAAACAATAAAATTTGTTCAAATAAGATTGTGAAGGTAACCATAACATATGTAACAAATAAAAGTATTTTGTTTTCATGTAGAAAGGGGAGGACCAGTGTGCCTCACCCAGCTTCCACCTTCATTACTTTCTACTTTTTTTAAGTTTTTATTTAAATCCCAGCTAGTTAACGTACAGCATAATATTAGTTTCAGTTGTATAATATGGTGATTCAGTACTTCCACACATCACCCAGTGATCATCAAAAAAAGTGCACAGAGAGGGGGTGCCTGTGTGGCTCAGTCAGTTAAGCAGCCAACCCTTGGTTTCAGCTCAGGTTATGATCTCATGGTTTGTGAGTTCGAGCCCTGCATTGGGCTCTGCACTGACAGTGTGGAGTCTGCTTGTGATTCTCTCTCTCCCTCTTTCTCTCTCTCTCTCTCTCTCTCTCTCTGCTCTTCCCTCTCTCCTTCTCTCTCTCAAAATAAATAAACTAAAAAAAAGTGCATAGAGATTAAATTACCAGTGTGTATCTAGTATCTAGTACAGGGAGTACATGCAAAGACATTATATACATATTCGTTGATCAAAATGAAAGAGGGAAAAGATACAAACCGTTTGAAAATTAGTGATGCCAAGTGTGGCCTTTTCTCCATGCTACATTTTCCCCTGCATCTCAGTTGCTCTGAGTATGTTGAATCTTGTATCAGTTGAATATTCTTCATGGTATGAAGAAGTGTATCTTTCACCACTGAACACATTACTGATTTGCTACCCTCTTTCTTCATTTTTAAAGTCCACTTCTCATTTTCCATTATCTCTATCAAGATGATGCCTTCTTTGTGCTCACTTCAGCAGTACATAAACTAAAATTATTCATTCATTGATTTGCTGAGTCATTACTGATCATCAATTTCAAAGTCTGTGGAAGTTACTAAAGATGAATCAGGTATAAACCTTGCCTTCAAGGATCTTCTAATTTAATAGGGTAGTTAAGGCTAATCCCCAACATAGCTCTACTTTGAAATAAACAGTGATAACCACCAAAAGATGAAGTGCCATGGGAGTTTGTAATGGGAAAGTTTACAATCAGCTGAAACATTAAGAAAAGATTTATAAGAGACATGAAATTTGATAAAAGCCTTGAGAAAAGAGTGATCTGAAACATAAAGACACTCAGGTGAGGTTCAGGAGAAGTATATTTTGAGGAAAAGGGATATTGTGGAGTTTAACTAGACTGTAATAAAAGGTAAATTAAAATAGTGGTAGATACAATTAGAATAGGATAATGAGACCAAAATGTAAAGGGCACAATACCTAAATCTTGAGTCTCATTCTATTTTATTTCTCATGGCTTTTTCTACCGATATTTTAAGATAGCAAATATTTTCTTTATTGAAAGTCTTTGTACTGGGTTAATGTTCTATTAAAATAAACATCTTAATTAACTATTCTGCCTTAAATATTTGCTGAGTATGCAAAAATTTTGACATGCAAATTTAACAGTAATCTGATACATCTTTGTAAGTCAGATAATGTAATCAGTGGAAATGGTTATCACTTACATATGGTCAATAAGGAAAAGTACTTAAAACTCGGCCAAAATTAACAAAAAAGACATTTAAAAATGGAATTGAATAAGCAATTTTACTGGAAATGAGCCAAGCTTTATGAATAATATTCTGAAAAAAAGTAAAATGAAAAATTATCAAAGTTATTTAAAAAGAATACTGCAAGCTTGTGGTTTTTAAATGTACCTGTATATTTATATGTCTGCATCTATTGATACCTGTTGCTATCTATCCAAACATTCAGTGGTGATAACATTTACCATGACAAATGCAGTAACAGATTGGTACTGCTAAGAAAAAGTTGCCACATGCTAGTTTCTTTACTAATGCTGATTATCACAATGGTAGTACCTGGTACAGGAGAAACATTAGAGGTAGAAATCTAGAGACACAAACTATAACTTGGCTACTAATTACAACTCATCTGGCCTGGGGCAAACTGCATTGTCCTGTTAAAACAGAGATTACTCATTTATGCCATATTGAGAATAGACCAAATAACTTCTAATTTCAAATAATGACATTAATAGTAATTTTGTCTTCCATGATGCCTGACCTCTATGAAAAATTGTCCCACCCAATTTCTTTGAGGAAAGAGAACTCAGGGCCCTTCTTTCAGCGTGGGGAGGCATGACTACTAATCAGACAAAGGGTGACATGTTGTCCGAGGGCAGTCAATACATAGGCTGAGGATACTTTGCACGAGGACTTCTGTGTAATAGGGGTGATGGATATTATTTTAGCTAAATAATGCCCCCCCTGCTGGAATTTGAGTAGTGTAATATGGAAAGAATCAACATACTGATAAATGGAAAAAGAAATAAGATACAGAAAAGTAGGTGAGGGCCGGATAGTAGAGTCAGAAGAACCAGTGAAAGGGATGGCAAGAAAATCCATTGCTCGTAGTGATGAAGGCAGGTGTTCTAAGCATTACAAATATATTGGCACAGCTCTCTACAAAATATGGAATTCAAAATTGTAAGATTACTAAACACCAAAGCATGGGCACAGCAGTCCAACACACTTGAATTTTCCCCTTATGACTATGAACTGACTGTAATGAAATATCAAAATCTTAAAAAAAAAAAAATCCAGTACCTTGTCTTTGAACAAGTCTTAGGTGCCTGAAGCACATTCTCAGTCTTTCCTATTGGATCATTTATTTGAACTGTGATCCTTTTTTTTTTTTTTTTTTTCTTTCTTTCTTTCTTTCTTTCTTTCTTTCTTTCTTTCTTTCTTTCTTTGTGATAGAAACTATATAACATAAGATTTACCCTCTTAAAACATTTTTAAGCATACAGTACAGTATTTTTAACTACAAGCACAATGTACCCATCTCTAGGACTATTTCATCTTGTGTGACTAAAACAACTGAACTGAACAACTCCTTGTTTCCCCCCCACCCCCTAGCCCCTGGCCTTGATCATTCTAGTTTCTGTTTCTGTGAAGTTGACTACCTCAGATACCTCATGTCAGGGGAATCATGCAGTATGTACCCTTCTGTGACTGTCTTGTTTCACTTAGCATACTGTCCTCAAGTTTCATCTATGTTGTAACATGTGGCAGGATTTCCTTTTTGATGAAATAATATTCCATTGTATGTATATGCCACATTTTCCCTCTGGGATCCTTTTTTCTTACTATGACATGTTATCCTTATAATACATTCCTGTTACTAGAAATAAGTAGTTTGGGTAAAACCTTTTCTCCCTGGAACTTAGAGAACTAATGACTATAATTTTTTCCACCTGTCATCTGATTTAATGTTTCCTCAAAACCTATGAGGCATTATTATCTCCATTTTAAAATTATTATTTCCATGTATAATTCTGAGGTTCAGAATCTTACCCCAAATTACAAAACTAGACAGTGGCACAGACTGCCTTCAAACCTAGAAATGTGTGGCCACAAAGACTATGCTATTGTGATGCCTTCCAAATGTAAATTACCAACAGGCTGTTATCCCACACCTCTAAGGAAAATGATAGTGCGATATTTTTCAAAATACTTCTATGTCTTTAGCCCGTATCTTCATATCTTTGCTCCAGTGTGGAAGTTAAATGAGAAAGGTAATATCATTTCCATTTTCAGATATAGAAACCTAGCATGCCACTCAATCTGGAGACTGTATAAAGTAAACCATTGCAGAGGAAAGAACACATGCCTGCCTCCTCCACTTACCAGGTGTATGAACTTCTGTGCTTCACTAATAGGGAGTTCCTATGTCAATAATGATATTGATCTCATAGAACAATGTTAGGATTCATATTAAATGAAATCTAGCTCAATAAATGGCAAGTAAAAGATATTCAATAAGATGATTGTTCTCTTGTTATTTTCATTCCAGATCCCACCCACCCTCTTTTTAAGAACTAAATCACACTGTGTTTAATGTCCATCAAACTCTCCAAGGTCAAATTATAATGTGAAATATATGAAGGATGATTCATCATATAGGATTTCCTTAGATTTAGAGTGTCATTTTATCCCAGACTACTCATGTCTATTTCTGCTCACTTGCTAATTTATTTCCACCCCGCCTTGTTCTAAAAAGAATTTAAGGCAGACAACTCAACTCAAATCAAATTGCCAGGATATAAACAGTGACATAAACTTGAGAGAGCTCATTCTTTCAGTGGTCTTTCAACTTAGGAACTGACTGTAGAGGGGTGCCTGTGTGGCTTAGTCAGTTAAGCATCTCACTCTTGACCTCAGCTCAGGTCTTGATCCCAGGGTAATGAGTTTAAGCCCTGCAATGGGCTCTGCATTGGGCTCTGCACTGGGCATGAAGCCTACTGAAAAAAGAAAAAAAAAAGCCTGCTTGTAGAAAAGAAAAGAAGTGCTGATCTGAAAGCCAGATACATTTAGAATTAAGTACTAATTTCATCATCAAAAAAGCTAGATTTAGGAAAATTGCCCTCTCTGAGCCTCAGTTTCCACTTGTGTGAAATGAAGGAGTAGGATTAGTTTATTCTTCATTTTTATTCCAATGTTTATGATGATATGTTATTATGGGTGTAGAACACCAACAGAGAACCTGGCCACTACCTTAAAACTGAAGTGGAGTGGACTTCCTGTCCACTTGTGACCCTTTCCTCCACTAACCTCTTCTATCATACACATATTGTCTTCATCACCCATTTGATGCATTATTTTAAGATTAAATTATGATGTGCTTTTTGTTTTCATAGGTGTGTAGTTAACAGAGAAGACACATAATTAACAGAGCCTTATCCATGTTCATAACTCCAATACCTGATAGAGTATTTAAAGAGAGTGAATACTTGATGATAAGGGAAACTTTTGTTGTTGTTGTTCTCTCGGGTTTAAAAATTTAAACACCTTAAATGTGTTTACAATAATGTGTTCTCTGGTTCACACAAAAGAGTTCTGTCATTAATGTTGGTCCCAGACATTGTAAAGTCTTTTCACCTTAATTATTATGTTTGATGCCTCCACCAGCCTCAAATCTTGCACAGTGATCTACATCCTACTACTGATCTACATTCCTGTAACATTTTACAAGCAGGGAAGCAAGACAAGTGAAGAACATGTGCTTTAAAATTGGATCAGGTTCTTGGTTATGAATCCACCATTATCAGCAATGAAAACAACAGCAAATTATTGGAATTTCTGGGTCTTGGCTGAGATTAAACAATTCTATAGTTATCAGGAGGATTAATTAGCTAATATTTGAAAATTTCTAGGCTTTAGTAGGTACTCAATAAATGGTAACTATTATTCATTCCACAAAATACTAAGGCATATATAGGAAGAAAAACATAAAATTGTCTTTGTTCACAGATGATATGCCTGTTTCTCTAGAAAATCCAAACAAATACACAAAACAAATCCCAGAACCAATAAGTGACTATGGCAGGGTTGCAAGATACAAGGTTAATATGCAAAAGTCAATCACTTTTCTATATTCCAGCAATGAACAAGTGGAATTTAAAATGAAAACCACAACACCATTTACATTAGCACCCAGAGAAATGAAATATTTGGTTCTACATATAAAAAAATATGTACAAAACCTATATGAGGAAGGCTACAAAACTATGGTGAATGAAATCAAAGAACTAAATAAATTAAGAAATATTTCATGTTCATGAATAGGAAGACTCAATACTATCAAGATGTTAGTTCTTCTCAACCTGATGTATAGATTCAATGCAATCCCAATCAAAATCCTTGTAAGTTATTTGTGGGTATTAACAAACTGATTCAAAAGTTTATATGAAGAGGCAGAAGACCCCAAATAGCCAATACAATGTTGAAGGAGCAAAACAAAGTAAAACAAAACAAAACAAAAACAAAAACAAAAAACAAACAAAAAATAAGCAAGCTGGAAGTAATGCTGCCTGACTTAAAGTTTACTGTAAAGCTACAGTAATCAAGACAATGATGCTGGAACAACTGAATATCCACAAGCAAAAAAAAAAAATCTTAATTCAGCTTTTACACTCTTCACAAAGATTACCTCATAGTGGATCACAGATCTACATGTAAAATGACATAAAACTTCATATAAAACTCCTAGAAGATAACACAGGAGAAAACCACAATGACTTTGGATATGGAGATCACTCTTTAGATACAGCACCAATGGCATAATCCATGAAAGAAAGAATTGATAAGCTGGAGTTCATTAAATTAAAAACTTCTGTTCTGCAAAAACAAGCGAGTGAGAAGACAAGCCACAGACTAGGAGAGATAGTTGCAAAAGATGTCTGATAAAGAACTGTTACCCAAAATATACGAAGAACTCTTAAAATTCAACAATAAGAAACAATCTGATTTTTCAATCAGATTGGGCCCAAGACCTTAACAGACACCCCACCAAAAAATATAGATAGATAACAAACAAGCATATGAAAAGATGCTCCATGTAATACTTCATTGGTAAAATGTAAATTAAAACAACAAAGATACCACAACATAGTGATTAGAATGGCCAAAATCCAGAACACTGACAACACCAAATACTGGTGAGGATATAAGCAATGGAAACTCTCATTCATTTCTGGTGGGAGTGTGAAATGGCACAGCCACTTTGGAAGACAGTTTAGCAGTTTTTTGCAAAAACTTTTACCATACAATGCAGCAACATAGCTCCTTAGTATTTACTTAAAAGGATTGAAAACTTATGTTCACACAAAAACATGTACATGGATATTTATTCATAATTACCAAAATTTGTAAGCTACCAAGATGTCCTTCAGTAGGTAAATGGATAAATAAACTGGTGTATCCAGAAAATGGAATATTATTCAATCTAAAAAGAAATGAGCTATTAAGCTATGAATAGATATGGAGGAACTTTAAATGCATATTACTAAATGAAAGAAGGCAGTCTGAAAAGGCTAGGTACTGTCAGGTTCCAACTGTATGAAATTCTGGAAAAGGTAAAAGTATGGGTACAGTCAAAAAGATCAGTGGTTGCCAGGGGTTAGGGATGAATAATTATAGCACAGAAGATTTTTAGGGCAGTGAAAATACTTTGTGTGATACCATAATGATGGATACATATCATTACACATTTCTAAAAACTCATAGGATGCACAGTGTAAAGAGTGAACCATAATGTGAACTATGGACTTTAGTTAATGATATTTTTTATGCTCATCAACTGTAACAAATACTCCACCTGGGTGGGGTAGGCTATGCATGTGGAGGCTGGCAGGGGTATATGGAAAATCTCTTTACCTTTCCCTTAATTTTGCTGTGATCCTAAAACTGCTATAAAAAATAGACTTGATTTTTAAATCTTACCTTGTGATTTCATTCACAAAAAATCTTCCAGTGACTCCTCTCAGCCTCAGAATCAAGATGTTCATTTTCATTTCTGCTTTTCAAAGACCATGTAATTTGTCTGTGGCTTACCTATTGGAATATAAGGGAATCTATATGAGTCCTTTGACCTTAACAATCTAGCTTTTGAATACCTCTTCTTGTCCCTCCATTTGTCACTATAGAAAGAATAGGATTTTAAAGCTAGTCATAGACAGAAAAACAGATTGACAGAAAAACGTCATACCTATAGGATCTTACAGATTTCACTTAACCTGCTCCATCTGTGAAAAGGTGGTGGTAATATAAGGATTGCTGCTAATATCTATATTATTTAGAACTCAGGACCTGGCACATAGTAGGCCCTCAATAGTTGGCATTGATGGTGATAATGAGGATGATGATTTTCTGGCCACTGAGCAGAGATGCAGGAAGTAGAAAAAAATTTTCTTTCAATACTTTAACCAAGTTTTAACTAAATCATTATTGACTTATTCAGCTCACATGTGTTTTTCTACTAGACAGAGTGACATCTGTACCCCATATTCTATCTCATGTTGTTGTCTTTATATAAATAAAACATTCACCAATCCAGTGTCTTACAGATTGCCAACGGAATTTAATGATTAATGTATGGATTCTGGAAATAAATTGCCTGGATTTGCACCTGCCACTAACTGTGTAAGGTTGGACAAGTTTCTTTATCTCTCCTTGCTTCCGTTTATTCATATGTAAATTATGGATAATAATAGCTGGATAATAGTAGCTGGAAAATAGTAGCTATCTCTTAATTCAATAACTAAAATTAAATAAGTTAACACATGCATAAAGTGCTTAGAATGGTTCCTGGCAATCATAAGCTCTCAGTAAGTATTTGCTATTATTATTATTTGATTCTTTGTTCTCTCTAACCCTCTCCCCAGCTCCCTCTCCAAATATTTAGCATTAGCTGGGAGGGTCCTGAGTATTTAATGACTTGAGATAGAATGCAATTTGGATTTACAAGGCTTGAAAAGAAAGACACTGGTAATGCTGGAAGAGTTTGTGGAAACTGGTACAGCCTTTCTGAAGAGCAATATAGATAGTCCATAACTATTTTAAATGCATATCTTAGTCCGTAATTTAACTTAATGCCAATGAAATAACAGATCAAATGCACTAACCTAAACATAGATGTTTAATAATTGTATAGCTCTATATAAAACAAAATAACAACTTAAACATACACCAAAAAGAAAATGGTAAAAGAAACCATAGTGGAGCACCTGGGTGGTTCAGCTGGTTAAGACTCCGACTTTGGCTCAGGTCATGATCTTGTGGTTCACAAGTTCAAGCCCCGCAAAGGGCTCTATGGTGACAGCTCAGAGCCTGGAGCCTGTTTTGGATTCTGTGTCTCCCTCTGTCTGCCCCCCCCCCCCCAACTCATGCTCTGTCTCTGTCTCTCTCTCAAAAATAAATAAACATTAAAAAATAAATAAATCACGGATTATTCACAGTGCAGCTATCTAGACTTGAGTCTATCAACTCTTGCACCCTAGCTGTACTCTTTATCACCTGTCCCACCTATCCTGAGCCTATCTCAGTAAATGTATTTCTCAAGTCAAAAACCTAGGATTCTTATCTGACTCCTTTCTACCTAATCTTCCAGTAAGTCCAGTCAATTCTTCCTCTACAACATATCTGCCTCTACGCTGTTACCTACTGACCCAAACCATCTCTCCTATGGACCGCTGCTCTAGCCTCCTCATCAGCTTCCTTGCTTCCATTTTGACCCCCATGCTGATCAATTTTCCACACAGTAGTTTGAGATATGTTTTAAAAATACAAATCACATGAATTAGACTAACTACTTAGAACTTCTGATTGTTTTCCATCTAACTTCACATTGGAATTACATCCAGACTTTCAGCTCTGGCCTACAAGATGCTAATGAATCTTTCCAATGTCAATTTGCACTATTGTTTTTTCTCACTTATCATATTCTTTCACCATCAGCCTTTTTCCTGTTTCTCCACCATGCAAGCTCCTTCCTATGTTAGAATCTTATATGAGCTTAACCTTCTGTCTGGAAAGCTCCTCCCCTAGTTTTTGAGGAGTTGACTCCCAGACAGGCCTCAACTTAATTTTTTTTTTTTTTTTCAGACAGACCTTTCTTTGTAACCAAATCTAAAGCAGACCTTCCAGCTACTGCATTCCCAATCCTGGCTGTTTTTATGACCCAGTTTATTTTATTTTCACTGTAAAATAATCACTCGCTGGCATCCTTTTGTTATTAATCTGTTTACTTCTTTACTATGTGCCTTTACCACTAGAATATAGGCTCCATAAAGAAAGACTCTTTCTCAGATTTTACTCCATGAACCTGTATTTCATGATTATTGTTATTGGTATTATTGATGCGGGACCATAAGGCACACTGAGGGCCAAGCACAACCTAGAATTACCTGCCCCCCTACCCAGGTGGGATATGTGTGACGTTCCTCAGGCACTCCTGGCTGCCCAAGGACAAAGGAAAGGACTGAAAACAAATGGGTAAGCTGATAAAGTCTCCATCAGTTTACAAATATCTTAGTAAATTATAAGAAAAAGGAATCTTATCAATAGCCTAATCTCCAGAAACCTATAGACTCAGCTTCCTGGAGCCCCAACATCACCCTCCCCTCCACAGTGATATGGGAAAGAAAGGCAGAAGGAAATGGCAGATAAAATTGAATTTCTTTATAACCTGCAGCCCATTGACAAATACGTGAGGCAGGCAGACTAAAACATTTCTCTAGGAACCCCCTACTGTCTTATTGTTAATGCTTTGCTAGAGGGGAAAACAACCTTAGCTTGACAAATAGCTAGGCCTTCAGTAATTTGTGAGTCTTTAGCATGTGGAAAATCCCTTTATGAAAATTCCTCTTGACTTTACTTCCCCTGGCCCCATAGTATATAACCAGTCACTCTTCACAACCCCAGGGCAGCTCTTTGTGCCCCCGGGTCCTGTCCTGTGCTTTAATAAAATCACCTTTTTGCACCAAATACATCTTCAAGAATTATTTCTTGGCCATCAGCTCTGAACCCCACCATTCACCCCAAAACCCCATCATTATCATATTATTATTATTATTATTATTATTATTTATGTGACTTGAGAATTTTCACTTGGTTTCCCCTATTTCAGAGCAAAAATAAGAGCATTCCTTTGTATAAATCTCATATACTACAAATATAACTTCTTCCACTCATTTTTTCTTATGCTCTCATTAAAAAAATAGTAAATCCATTAATTTGGTGCCGATGATATTTAATTTTCTTAAATCTTCTCATCCTATCACATTCCCAGACCTCTTTTTATACATTATAATTTTTCTATAGCAATAGGACTTGAAGTATCAACTATATCTCTGTCAGTCATCTAACCTACTATACCTCATTTAAATGCCCTCAACAACCTGAAGAGGTGATATCATCATGTCTATTTCATGAATAACAGCTAACATTTGTTGACTGATTATTCTCTACCAGGCACTGTTGAACATGTTCTCAAATTAACCAATCTTCATGACAACTAACATTTTACAGATCAGGAAGCCAAGGAGAAGAGAAATTAATTAATTGGTCTGACATTTTACAGACGTTATTAATGACAATGTCAGGACTCAAACCTAATTCACCTGACTCTGGCCTCATTTTTTTCAACTTCTATATTATCTAGCTTTCACATATGAAAAAGAAGTTTCCTTTGGGAGAGTTTGAGGAAATGGAGAATACGTAGCAGAATGGGGTTTGAATGAAAAATCACATACTCTAAACTATTAAACTATTTTGCTATCCCAGTGATATTTAGTACCTCAGTCAAGAGTATGAAGTGTTTTATGATTAGCCAAGTTGTTAGAACCCTTTTCTCACTCCCTAGACCATTGCTTGTTCTTCTTGTTTAGCTGTCCCACACCATTCTTTATTGACAGTTTTCCTCTTCATAGGATTGGTAAGAAATTCTGTGGCTGATCACTACCCACTGCTTACACCCACCCTTGTCCCAGCAAATGTGAACAAATAGAACTGGCACAAAAAACCTGAAACATTGTAAATGCAGGAGACTTTGCAGTCTGTCAGAGTTAATAGTCATCCTTGAGGAAGGATTACCCATATTCCAGGCACAATGAACACTTTACACGCGTTATCTCATTTGGTTCTTCACAACAACCCTATGAGGGAGCTATCATTATCTCCATTTCCAGGTGAGGAAACACAGACTCAGAGTTTAAGACTCATCCAAGGTCACACAGGTAGAAGTGAAGCACCGAGATTTGAGTATGAGTTTTCCTAACACTGTGGGCTACTCTTAAACTCTTAAACACTACACATATAGATTTCTAAATAAAATTAGGAGGGAGCTTTTCACTAGAGTTCTATTCTAATCCTGTTTGTCAAAAACTTTTAAAATTCTAACATGGGCGGGGTGCCTGGGTGGCTTAGTCGGTTGAGCATCTGACTCTCAGTTTGAGCGTCTGCCTCTTGATTTCACTCAGGTCATGATACTATGGTTGTGGGATCGAGCCCTGAGTGGGGCTCCGTGCTGAGTGTGGAGTCTGCTTAAGATTCTCCCTCTCTCTCCCTCTGCCTCTCTCCCACACTTGTGTGCTCTCTCTCTTGTAATATGGGCAATTCAACTTAGTAAGTCACACAAGAAAAATGCTGAATAGGGGAGGGCTCAGGAGTCAGTGAGGGCATCCTGAGATAGAACATGGTTTCTGTCCTTACATAACACAGGTGCATAAAATGTTCCCAGCCCAGACATGCAACATCAAAGTTCTCATTGGATTACACATTTAAAGCTGTCATTCCCAATATTGTTATGGTATCATAGCAACTGATTCAGGTCAGAATTCCTGCATTTTAATTCTTGCCTAATAGTGAAAAGGAAAGAGTGTCTTACTGTCAGAACTCAAGAAGCTCTTAGAGTTCATCTAGCCCAACCTCTTTCATTGTCTAGATTAAGAGACTGAAGCCCTATTGACATTAAAACACGAGACAGCAACTGGATGAATCTCGAAGACATTCTGCGGAGTGAAAGAAGCCACATACAAAAGACTAAATGACCACCATGTAATGTTTTTATACAAGAAAACTAGAGTGAATTACCTGTTTAAAAAAAAAAAAAAAGACTACATGGCATATAATTCCTTTTATATACAGTTCCAGACAAATAAAGCAAATCTGTGGGGATGGAAGTTCAAATAATGGTAACTTCTGTGGCCAGGGGTGGGGGAGGCATCAACCATAAAGAGGCACAAAGAAACCTTTAAGGCAATTTTTATACTTTAATATCAAAGGTGATTCTATAGGTCTATGCATATATAAACATGCAACAGACTGTACATTTATGACTTGCGAATTTCAGTGTATGTAAATTATATCTAAAAGGAAAATGAGAAAGAAAATAGCTGTCTGTATACTAAGAGGCCTGTGTGAATCTCATCTTTTACTGAATACTCAGAGACCATTTTGTCTCTGAAAACTCTGAATACTCAGAGACCATTTTGTAACCATTTTGAAAGTTACATTCAGTACTGCAGATGTGGGAAGTTGCTCTGTAGAACAGGGAAGACATTTACTCAAGATCACAGACTAATGACATAGCTAGGTTTGGATTTTATATTTCATGCCATAATGGCTTAGAAATACCTGAAGCTCTAAAGAAGTTTTGATGGAGGCCCCAGCCGTACTGTGGAAAAAATCACAGGAGAAAGGGTATTGAATTTGAAGCCAGATAATTTGTATTTAAAGATCAACTTTACCATTATTTCTATAAATTACAATGCCTGGCACATGGTAGGCATTCAATTTATTTTTAATGAGGGGTGTGTGAAAGGATGACTGAAAGAAATATGATCAGTAATTTAACTTCTGAATTTAGGAAGAATAAAAATAAAAATTTTTATGTATTTTAAACAGTAATCTTCAAAGTATGCTCCATACAAAACAAGTATTTACAATTGTATCTTTAGAAAAAAGGCTTTTAGGGTCAAATGTGGCTTGTCAATCTTTTTTTTTCTTAATGTTTATTTATTTTTATTTATTTATTTTTTGAGAGAGGGAGAGAGAGAGAGTAGGGGAGGGGCAAAGAGAAAGGGAGAGAGAATCCCAAGCAGGCTCTACACTGCTAATGCAGAGATCATGACCATGAGATCATGACCTGAGCCGAGATCAAGAGTCAGACGGTTAAATGACTGACCCACCCAGGCACCCGATTTATCAATTTTGGTTTAAGCAAATTAAATAACTTTACCTAGCTGCAGGACTCCTTTCAAGTGCTAAAAGATATGTGAAATCTAGAGAAAAATTAAATATAGAACATTTCCTAAAATCATTTAGCCACTAAATTATCATTAGGTTGGACTATTATTAAAATCTCAAAAAGCAAAAATGCGTTATAGAAGGGAAACATCCTATCTTTTTAAAGGATGAGGAAAAACGTCAAATTAGTCCATGATATCCAGAACAAAAATGAATGTAATAAGATGAGATTTCAGTTTTACTAACTTCCAAACCCAAATTTAAACATTTTTTTAATTAATAACTTTAAAAGATATGATGTCCTAAAGTTAAATATATTTGTGGGTTTATTACATAGAAAGAAATTAAACATGACCACAATGGTATGAATGACTGCAGAGACGAAATGAAAATATACTATTGTAAGGTTATTACATGCTCAGTGGTTGGCATAATATTTAATCATAGATTGCGAAAGCTTAAAATGTATATTGAAAACACTAGAGTAAAACTTTAAAAAATTTTAAAAAGGTGTAACTAATAAACAATGATGCAACAAAAATGGAATCATAGAAAAATACTCAATGCAAAAACAGCAGGAAAATGAGAAAAGGGAA
Source organism: Panthera uncia (assembly GCF_023721935.1). NCBI lineage: Eukaryota > Metazoa > Chordata > Mammalia > Carnivora > Felidae > Panthera > Panthera uncia. The sequence goes on along the minus strand of NW_026057577.1, from coordinate 39,458,415 downwards.
TCAAAAACAGGAGGAAAGACTCACAGAAAATATATAGTAAGGAGGTAGATCCGAATCCAATTATTGTCAATATCAATTGTCAATAAAATGAAAATACTAATTTGAGAAGACATACTTACTTCTATGTTCATTGCAGCATTATTCACAATAGCCAAGATACGGAAGCAACCTAAGTATCCATTGATGGATGAACGGATAAACACACACACACACACACACACACACACACACACACACACAGAGGAATATTACTCAGCCATAAAAAAAGAATGAAATCTTACCATTCACCACATAGATGAACCTAGAAGATATTATGCTATGTGAAATAAGTCAGAGAAAGACAAATACCATATGATTTCACTTATTTGTGGAATCTAAAAAACAAAACAAGTGAACAAACAACAACAAAAGAGAAACAGACTCATAAATATAGAAAACAAGCTAGTGGTCACCAGAGAAGAGACGGGTGCCAGGATAGGCAAAATAAGTGGAGGGAATGAAGAGGTATGAGCTTCCAGTTATAAAATAAATAAGTCACAGGGATGAAAAGGAGAGCATAGGGAATATACTTAATAATACTGTAATAATTTTGTATGTTGGCAGATGGTGACTACACTTGGTGAGCTTTCTGTAATGCATGGGACTGTTGGATCTCTATGTTGTGCACCTGAAACTAATATAATAAATGTCAGCTATACTCTAAGAAATAAATTTAAAAAATGTTTAGAAAGAATTGTTTTAAGTTTATTTATTTATTTTGAAAGAGACAGAGAGAGCATGAGTGGGGGAGGGGCAGAGAGAAAGGGAGAGAGAGAGAATTTCAGCACAGAGCCTGACACGGGGCTCGAGTGCCGAAACTGTGAGATCATGACCTGAGCCAAAACCAGGAGTCGGACACTTAACTGACTGAGTCACCCAGACGCCCCTAGAAAGAATTTTTTTTAGTTAAAATATATAAGGCCATTTACAATAGCATCAGAAACAAAAAATTTAGGAATAAATAGAATGAAAGCTGTATAAAACCTCTACACTAAAACTATGAAACGATACTTGAAAGAAATGAAGGAAACTGAAAGAAATAGATAAATACATGTTCGTGGATACAAAGGATTAAAATTATAAAAATTTCAAATGTACCCAAATTTAATGTACAGACTCAACTCAGTAGCATTCAAAATTCTAGCAAGACTCTTCATAGAGAATGAGTAGCTGAATTTATAGTACATGTTAAAGTGCAAAGGACCAAGAAGAGCTGGGTCCTTTGCAAGGATACTGACGATGGGATATTAGCAATAAATGGAAAGTTGCAATTAATGATGCCTAAAATCTTTTCCTTCAAGCTCTAAACTTCATATTTCTTTAAAAGAATGAAGCTCTTGGGGGTGAAAGTTGAGTTCAGAAGACCCAGGCTTTCACACTGGTCATCTTTATTTACTAGGAGAAACAACCTTTGACAAGTCATTTAACTTCTCTCTTCAGTCAGTAAAGTGAAAATAATCCCTGCTTTCTCACATTATTGGGGTGAGGACAAAAATGTACATATGGAAGCATTTTGAAAACTGTGCCACGTATATATATTTATTACTGCTTTTATTACTTTGGGAATTTTACTTATATCAAGAAGAAAACAGAAAAACTACATGACAGAGGCTATTTTGGGCGCTATTAAAAATACCTGAGTGGGAAGGAAGCAGCTGGGACTCTCAGGTGGAAAGTGGGTGGGAATTTCCTGAGTAATTATCTGAAGAAGGGAAGAGCTTATCAAACATGGCGAAAGGGTAGCTCAACTGAAATACCATCAAAGAATAGAGAAGTTTTTTGGGATTCTGAGGACTCCTGCACCTACTGGCATTATACTTAACAGACACATAGCCAACCTGGCCGTGTGTGACAGAAGAATCAGTTAAACAATTGGGCCACAACATTTAGTGAGTATACAGGTTGTGGGAATAATTTTAAAGAACATGATATCAGTAAGCCAATACCTTACAGAATGAGTTATTCAATATGATCGAGATTTCTGAATAATTCAGAATTTCCCCTTTACATTCCACATAGCTTAACCATGTCCCAGAGGGGAAAATATTCTAAAAATCTCTACACACACATTTTGCCTCCTTGAATAAAAAATAATACACAAAATTTAACTATCCTTGACAATTGTATAAAATACAGTTACAACTTGTGGATTTTATTAAGGTTCATGGGGTTGTCTGCCTTGCACTGTTTTTATTGTCCAATTTATGTGTTCTCTGAATTCTCCTATAAGCTTTCCTTGTGGAGTTTTTTACAGAGCTACACTCTGGCCCTCATCATCACAGGGTATTCTCCACCCCCAAGATGTAAAACTTAAAAGTGCCGTTTCTTGGCAATGAGAAAGAATGAAATATGGCCTTTTGTAGCAACATGGATGGAACTGGAGAGTGTGATGCTAAGTGAAATAAGTCATACAGAGAAGGACAGATTCCGTATGTTTTCACTCCTATGTGGATCCTGAGAAACTTAACAGAAGACTATGGGGGAGGGGAAGAAAAAAATGGCTAGAGAAGGAGGGAGCCAGAACATAAGAGACTCCTAAAAACTGAGAACAAACTGAGGGTTTATGGGGGGTGGGAGGGAGGGATGGGTGGTTAATGGGTATTGAGGAGGGCACCTGTTGGGATGAGCACTGGGTGTTGTATGGAAACCAATTTGACAATAAATTTCGTAATAATAATAATAAAAGTGCCATTTCTGATCAGATCCCCTCTTTCCATCTTTCCCACTCTCTCTCACTCATCTTGCTCCTCACATTACTCATACCCAAGTTCCTTCTCCTCTTCCTATTATTGCTAACTGAATATCTTGTCTTAGTTTTCTCTCTCGTTCTTCCAACCTAAATCCAATGCTCAACATATCAGGTATTACCTCACCTTCAGTAACACATAATCTCGAGTTTCTACCCCTTCTCTTTGCAAAATTCCACACCTAATCAACAAAGGACAGCTATTTTCATGTGGAGGTATAGCTTATATTTAAGAAACTAAGCTCTAAATTCAGGCACATCTAATTTTGAATTTCAATTCTTCCATTTACTATTTCTTTGAACCAAGGCCATTTATTTAACTTCTCTCTGCCTCAATTCTCTCCGTAAGGTATATTCCCCTGGTATGTCCATGGTGCCTGACAAAAATCATATGCAAGGTGAGTATTTGTTAAATGAAAATGAACATTACCCTCCTTAATGTCATGGAAATGCCATTAATTTCAACTACTGTTCCTTCTTTTTACTTCAAAATACATTTACAGTTTCAGTCATCCTTTCCTTTTTCCATTTTGCCTCAGGAGAAGGATGACTTACAATTCTTCAAGGCTAATCACCCACCTCTCTTCTGTATTCCAAGGACTCCCACGTCTATAGTGCATTGCCTTATCAAAGTTCCTTATAATATCCTCACTACAACAGGATGTTTTCCTTTAACCCACAAACAAGCTTTATCTTTCTCCTGTAAGTTACTCCCTCAGTTCTCCCTTGCCTCTTGTGTTCCCAAGGTCCTCTGAAGGGCAGTATCTACTTATGGCTTCTGCTACCTTGCCTCTCATTCATTTATTCAGCATTAACCAAATCTAATTTAGCTTCTCTCCTACAATTGTACTGAAAATCACTAGCATTAGCTATTTAAAGATAAATTCGTTTCTCATTTTATTCAATTTCTCATCAAAATTCGAGATGATAGTTGCACTTCCCTCTGAAGTCTCTGCCTTTCATTTCAGCGCCACTACTCTCTTCACCTATGCTTTTACCATGCAGAACATTCTTTCTCAGTCTCATTTCCTTATTTTCCTTTCTTTCACTGCCTAGCTCTCAAGTCTGGTATGTCTCAAAATTTAATTCCTGACCCATTAACTGTCAGCTACATGACATTAACTCCAAATCATCTCCATCTCCCCCTTCAACCAAACTTCTAACTTCTAACTTTCCATCAGTCATAATTACTCACATATCCAAAACCAAACTCACTATTTCTTCCTCACACCCAAGTCTCCTCCTCTCTTGTTCCCTATATTTAGAGCTTCCCTATCCCCAGCTAGAAATGTAGAAGTCATTTTAACATCTTTTTATCCAGGTACATCTAACTGGTCACAACACCTTATTGATTCTATTAATAAAATCCCCAATCTCTACGCTTCTTTTTTAACTTCATTACTGATGCCTGCATGCTGGCTCACTTGCTTTTATTCATTCAAGATAGGGGTGCCTGTGTGGTTCAGTTGGTTAAACATTTAACTCTTGGTTTCAACTCAGGTCATGATCTCACTGTTCGTGGGATCCAGTACTGCATTAGGCTCAGGACTGATACCATGGAGCCTACTTGGGATTCTCTCTCCCCTCCACTCTCTGCCTCTCTCTCTCTCTTTCAGAATAAATAAATAAACTTTTTTTTAAAAAATATAGAACTCGTGACTTTCCCTACCTGACCTTCACCTACAGTCTGTCCTATTACAGTCAATTACACCATCATTTTCCCAACGATGCCCCAAACCTAGCATTTGTCTTTGATTTCTCAGTTCTCTCAATGATCACATGCAATCCGTCATCTATACTAATTAATCCATGTTAATTAACTTCATCTTCACAACACCCCTATGAGGTCTAAGGCTCAGAGAAGTTAAATAGGTCACTTAAGGCCAAAGACCTAAATGAAATCAGGTCATGTCTCTCCTTTCCTAAGCAACCATCCAACAGATTTCCGTTACATTTATAATTAAACACAAATTGTTTATGGCAGGCAACAATGATCTCATCCTTGCCAGTTCTTCATCTTCATCACATACTGCTGTCATGTGTGTTCACACAAACTTGCCTAACTCAAGAGTTTTGCTCCTGTTAGTTCTTTTACCTGGAAAGCTCTTCTACCTAATTCTTTCCATAACTTACTTATCTCAACTTTCAGGCCTCAAATTAAATGACACCGTTTTCCCTGAAAAACTTAAAGGCCCTAAAATAAATAAAGGCCCTCAGGATGGAGAACTATTTATCATGCTACTGGAAGCCAAAAGAAAGCTGGAGTAGTCATACTTATATCAGACAAACTAGACTTTAAATTAAAGGCTGTAACAAGAGATGAAGAAGGGCATTATATAATAATTACAGGGTCTATACATCAGGAAGAGCTAACAATTATAAATGTCTATGCGCCGAATACCAGAGCCCCCAGATATATAAAACAATTACTCATAAACATAAGCAACCTTATTGATAAGAATGTGGTCATTGCAGGGGACTTTAACACCCCACTTACAGAAATGGATAGATCATCTAGACACACGGTCAATAAAGAAACAAGGGCCCTGAATGATACATTGGATCAGATGGACTTGACAGATATATTTAGAACTCTGCATCCCAAAGCAACAGAATATACTTTCTTCTTGAGTGCACATGGAACATTCTCCAAGATAGATCATATACTGGGTCACAAAACAGCCCTTCATAAGTTTACAAGAATTGAAATTATACCATGCATACTTTCAGACCACAATGCTATGAAGCTTGAAATCAACCACAGGAAAAAGTCTGGAAAACCTCCAAAAGCATGGAGGTTAAAGAACACCCTACTAAAGAATGAGTGGGTCAACCAGGCAATTAGAGAAGAAATTAAAAAATATATGGAAACAAACGAAAATGAAAATACAACAATCCAAACGCTTTGGGACGCAGCGAAGGCAGTCCTGAGAGGAAAATACATGGCAATCCAGGCCTATCTCAAGAAACAAGAAAAATCCCAAATACAAAATCTAACAGCACACCTAAAGGAAATAGAAGCAGAACAGCAAAGGCAGCCTAAACCCAGCAGAAGAAGAGAAATAATAAAGATCAGAGCAGAAATAAACAATATAGAATCTAAAAAAACTGTAGTGCAGATCAACGAAACCAAGAGTTGTTTTTTTGAAAAAATAAACAAAATTGACAAACCTCTAGCCAGGCTTCTCAAAAAGAAAAGGGAGATGACGCAAATAGATAAAATCATGAATGAAAATGGAATTATTACAACCAATCCCTCAGAGATACAAACAATTATCAGGGAATACTATGAAGAATTATATGCCAACAAATTGGACAACCTGGAAGAAATGGACAAATTCCTAAACACCCACACTCTTCCAAAACTCAATCAGGAGGAAATAGAAAGCTTGAACAGGCCCATAACCAGCGAAGAAATTGAATCGGTTATCAAAAATCTCCCAACAAATAAGAGTCCAGGACCAGATGGCTTCCCAGGGGAGTTCTACCAGACGTTTAAAGCAGAGATAATACCTATCCTTCTCAAGCTATTCCAAGAAATAGAAAGGGAAGGAAAACTTCCAGACTCATTCTATGAAGCCAGTATTACTTTGATTCCTAAATCAGACAGAGACCCAGTAAAAAAAGAGAACTACAGGCCAATATCTCTGATGAATATGGACGCAAAAATTCTCAATAAGATACTAGCAAATCGAATTCAACAGCATATAAAAAGAATTATTCACCATGATCAAGTGGGACTCATTCCTGGGATGCAGGGCTGGTTCAACATTCGCAAATCGATCAACGTGATACATCACATTAACAAAAAAAAAAGAGAAGAACCATATGATCCTGTCAATCGATGCAGAAAAGGCCTTTGACAAAATCCAGCACCATTTCTTAATAAAAACCCTTGAGAAAGTCGGGATAGAAGGAACATACTTAAAGATCATAAAAGCCATTTATGAAAAGCCCACAGCTAACATCATCCTCAACGGGGAAAAACTGAGAGCTTTTTCCCTGAGATCAGGAACACGACAGGGATGCCCACTCTCACCACTGTTGTTTAACATAGTACTGGAAGTTCTAGCATCAGCAATCAGACAACAAAAGGAAATCAAAGGCATCCAAATTGGCAAAGATGAAGTCAAGCTTTCGCTTTTTGCAGATGACATGATATTATACATGGAAAATCCGATAGACTCCACCAAAAGTCTGCTAGAACTGATACATGAATTCAGCAAAGTTGCAGGATACAAAATCAATGTACAGAAATCAGTTGCATTCTTATACACTAACAATGAAGCAACAGAAAGACAAATAAAGAAACTGATCCCATTCACAATTGCACCAAGAAGCATAAAATACCTAGGAATAAATCTAACCAAAGATGTAAAAGATCTGTATGCTGAAAACTATAGAAAGCTTATGCAGGTAATTGAAGAAGATATAAAGAAATGGAAAGACATTCCATGCTCATGGATTGGAAGAATAAATATTGTCAAAATGTCAATACTACCCAAAGTTATCTACACATTCAATGCAATCCCAATCAAAATTGCACCAGCATTCTTCTCGAAACTAGAACAAGCAATCCTAAAATTCATATGGAACCACAAAAGGCCCTGAATAGCCAAAGTCATTTTGAAGAAGAAGACCAAAGCAGGAGGCATCACAATCCCAGACTTTAGCCTCTACTACAAAGCTGTCATCATCAAGACAGCATGGTATTGGCATAAAAACAGACACATAGACCAATGGAATAGAATAGAAACCCCAGAACTAGACCCACAAACGTATGGCCAACTCATCTTTGACAAAGCAGGAAAGAACATCCAATGGAAAAAAGACAGTCTCTTTAACAAATGGTGCTGGGAGAACTGGACAGCAACATGCAGAAGGTTGAAACTAGACCACTTTCTCACACCATTCACAAAAATAAACTCAAAATGGATAAAGGACCTGAATGTGAGACAGGAAACCATCAAAACCTTAGAGGAGAAAGCAGGAAAAGACCTCTCTGACCTCAGCTGTAGCAATCTCTTACTCGGCACATCCCCAAAGGCAAGGGAATTAAAAGCAAAAGTGAATTACTGGGACCTTATGAAGATAAAAAGCTTCTGCACAGCAAAGGAAACAACCAACAAAACTAAAAGGCAACCAACGGAATGGGAAAAGATATTTGCAAATGACATATCAGACAAAGGGCTAGTATCCAAAATCTATAAAGAGCTCATCAAACTCCACACCCGAAAAACAAATAACCCAGTGAAGAAATGGGCAGAAAACATGAATAGACACTTCTCTAAAGAAGACATCCAGATGGCCACCAGGCACATGAAAAGATGTTCAACATCACTCCTTATCAGGGAAATACAAATCAAAACCACACTCAGATATCACCTCACGCCAGTCAGAGTGGCCAAAATGAACAAATCAGGAGACTATAGATGCTGGAGAGGATGTGGAGAAACGGGAACCCTCTTGCACTGTTGGTGGGAATGCAAATTGGTGCAGCCGCTCTGGAAAGCAGTGTGGAGGTTCCTCAGAAAATTAAAAATAGACCTACCCTATGACCCAGCAATAGCACTGCTAGGAATTTATCCAAGGGATACAGGAGTACTGATGCATAGGGGCACTTGTACCCCAATGTTTATAGCAGCACTCTCAACAATAGCCAAATTATGGAAAGAGCCTAAATGTCCATCAACTGATGAATGGATAAAGAAATTGTGGTTTATAAACACAATGGAATACTACGTGGCAATGAGAAAAAATGAAATATGGCCTTTTGTAGCAACGTGGATGGAACTGGAGAGTGTGATGCTAAGTGAAATAAACCATACAGAGAAAGACAGATACCATATGGTTTCACTCTTATGTGGATCCTGAGAAATGTAACAGAAACCCATGGGGGAGGGGAAGGGAAAAAAAAAAAAAAAGAGGTTAGAGCGGGAGAGAGCCAAAGCATAAGAGACTGTGAAAAACTGAGAACAAACTGAGGGTTGATGGGGGGTGGGAGGGAGGGCAGGGTGGGTGATGGGTATTGAGGAGGGCACATTTTGGGATGAGCACTGGGTGTTGTATGGAAACCAATTTGACAGTAAATTTCATATATTAAAAAATAAAAAAAAATAAAAAAAAAATAAAGTCCCTCATTTTTTTTTTTGTCAAAGCACAATTTGGATTTCTTTCATAATATTTATCATATCTGTAACTATTTTGTTAATTTGTTACTTGTCTGTTCCTTCTCTTCCATTACATTATACATTCTGCAAGGTCAGGAACCATGCCTTTTTGTTTAACACTTTAACTTCAATACAACACTTGACACAGTCTCTAGGACAAGGGATATTCACAGTAATAATTGCTGAATTACTCATTTGATAATTCAAATTTTATTTTTTAAAAATGTTTATTTATTTATTTTGAGAGAGAGAGAGAGAGAGGAAGCAGAAGAGGGGGGAGAGGAAGAGGGAAAGAGAAAGAATCCCAAGCAGGCTCTACACTAAGCCAAAATCAAGAGTCAGACCCTTGGGGCACCTGGGTGGCTCAGCTGGTTGAGCACTGGACTTCAGCTCAGGTCATGATCTCACGGTTCATGAGTTTGAGCCCTACATGGGGCTCGCTGTTGTCAGCTCAGAGCCCGCTTTGGATCATCAGTACCTCTGTCTCTCTGCTCCTCCCCCGCTCATGCTCTTTCTCAAAAATAAAAATAAACATTAAAAAAATAAAAAGAAAAAAGAGTCGGACCCTTAACTGACTGAGATGCCCAGGTGCCCTGATAATTCACATTTTACAAATCTATGTTAGTTTCTACCATGCTCTAAGTGCCTGGAATACAAAAATGATCAATGTGGTTTGTAAGAACGTGGCCTTGTATAGAAATAGACAAATAAATAATTCAAAACTATCTGAGAGATGCCATAGAAAGGCATTTGTAGGAAGAGAAAAACTCTGTTTTTCTAAGGGAGACAAGGAAAACTTTATGAAGAAGTTGACATTGGAATTAGATCAAAGATTCTCATATGGTTGCAATTTTGTCCCCTGGGGGACATTTGGCAATATCTATGGACATTTTTGATTGCCACACGGAGAAGAGAGGGACTGCTATTGGCGTCAAGTAGGTAAACACCAGGGACATCCTGCAATGCACAGGACAACACTCCCAAAACAAAGGATTATCCAGCTCAAAATTTTAATTGTGTCAAAGTTGAGAAACCCTGAATTAGCTCTTAAAAGATTAATGAAGATTTTCTATCAGCTAGGTAACAATCATAGTTTCCTGTCTTCCTGAAAACATCCATACTATACCCAGGTGCCATTGGCTTTCTAAAATATAAGTCTATGCCGCCACTCTGGAAAAACAGTGTGGAGGTTCCTCAAAAAAATTAAAAATAGATCTACCCTATGACCCAGCAATAGCACTGCTAGGAATTTACCCAAGGGATACAGGAGTGCTCATGCACAGGAGCACTGTACCCCAATGTTTACAGCAGCACTTTCAACAATAGCCAAATTATGGAAAGAGCCTAAATGTCCATCAACTGATGAATGAATAAAGAAATTGTGGTTTATATATGCAATGGAATACTACCTGGCAATGAGAAAGAATGAAATATGGCCTTTTGTGGTAATGTGGGTGGAACTGGAATAGTGTTATGCTAAGTAAAATAAGTCATACAGAGAAAGATAGATACCATATGTTTTCACCCTTATGTGGATCCTGAGACACTTAACAGAAGCCATGGGGGAGGGGAAGGGAAAAAAAGAAGTTACAGAGAGGGAGGGAGCCAAACCATGAGACTCTTAAAAACCGAAAATAAACTGAGGGTTGATGGGGGGTGGGAGGAGGGGAAAGTGGGTGATGGGCATTGAGGAGGGCACCTGTTGGGATGATCACTGGGTGTTGTATGGAAACCAATTTGACAATAAATTTCATATTAAAAAAATAAAATAAAATAAAATAAAATTAAATTAAATTAAGTTAAATAAAAATCTACTTATACCATGCCTGGTTCACCATGTTTTCTGATACGAATATCTAAAAATTTATTGATCCATTAGCACATGCTAGGGTCTTCAAAACAACCTCATGAGGCAGGCATTACTGCCCCCATTTTACTGAGAAGGTAACTAAGATTCAGATAAGGTAAGTAACCTACAAGGTCTCACAACTGATGGCTTTCTTTTTCCTCTAGAAGAACACCTTGGCCCCTCGGCTTACTGCACAGTCTGATTTATAACCTTCTTTCCCAGCTTTGTTTTCTTAGAAGTTTATTTATTTAATTTGAGAGAGAGAGAGAAAGCACGAGCAGGGAAGCACGAGCATGAGAGAGAGAGGGAGTAAGAATCCCAGGCAGGCTGTTAGCGCAGTGCTCAGAAGTGGGACTGAGGCAGGGGCTCAAACTCATGAACCGTGAGATCATGACCTGAGCCGAAATCAGAGTCAGTTGTTTAAATGACAGCCACCCAGGCAACTTTATTTCCCAACAGTCTTCCTAAACACAAAAGTTTAATCACAACTAAATACCAATTACTAATTACAAATTACAAATTTCCAAAAACACCTTGGAAAACAACACTATCCAGAAAAGTTGAAGATATAGGCACCATATGAGCAAGCAATGCAAATCCTAGATGAATATGTTAGAGATACTCTTGTACTTCCACACTAGGAGACACGTACAAATACTAGTTTTTCCAACAACAACAACAACAAAAAAAAAACGAAAAGAAAAAATAAATCAATATGAATATCCATCAGTAAGATATTCCCATGAGTGAATTGTGGTTTATTCATACAGTAAAATAGTACAGAGTAATTAACATGTGATATATGTAGAAATATACATATCAAAATAGATGAAACCTCACAATTAAACATTTAAAAAAAATGCAAGTGGTAACAATATAAAGTGTATAATAACATTTATATGAATTCAAAACATACAAAAATCTAAACAAATCACTTGAATGTCCTATAAGGAACAAAGTTATTTATATATGCACATATAAAAAAGCAAAGGAATGGGGAGCCTGGGTGGCTCTGTTGGTTGAGCGTCTGACTTCGGGTCAGGTCATGATCTCATGGTTCTTGAGTTGAAGCCCCACATCAGGCTCTGCTGACAGCTTGGAGCCTGGAGCCTGCTTTGGATTCTATGATTCCTTCTGCTTTGATTTTCTTTTTCAACATTACTTTGGCTATTGGGGTCTTTTGTGGGTACATACAAATTTTAAGATTGTTTGTTCTAGCTCTGAGAAGAATGCCGGTGCAATTTTGATTGGGGCTACATTGAATGTATAGATTGCTTTGGGTAGTATCAACGTTTTAACAATATTTGTTCTTCCAATCCACGAGCATGGAATGTTTTTCCACTTCTTTGTGTCTTCTTCAATTTCTTTCATAAGCTTTCTATAGTTTCAGCATACAGATCTTTAACCTCTTTGATTAGGTTTATTCCTAGGTATTTTATGGGTTTTGGTGCAATTGTAAATGGGATTGATTCCTTGATTTCTCTTTCTGTTGCTTCATTATTGGTATATAGAAATGCAACTGATTTCTTACATTGATTTTATATCCTGTGACTTTGCTGAATTTATGGGTTAGTTCTAGCAGTTTTTTGGTGGAATCTTTCAGGTTTTCCATGTAGAGTATCATGCCATTTGCAAAAAGTGAAAGTTTGCCTTCTTCTTTGCCAATTTGGATGCCTTTTATTTCCTTTTGTTGCCTGATTATGGAGGCTAAGACTTCCAACTCTATGTTAAATAATATTGGTGAGAGTAGACATCCCTGCCATGTTCCTGATCTCAGGGGGAAAGCTTTGTTTTTCCCCCGTTAAAGATCATATTAGCTGTGGGCCTTTAATATATAGCTTTTATGATGTTAAGGTATGTTCCTTCTATCCCAACTTTCTTGAGGGTTTTTAATAAGAAAGGATGCTGTATTTTGTCAAATGCTTTTTATGCATCTATTGATAGGATCGTGTGGTTCTTATCCTTTCTTGTATTGATGTGATGTACCACATTGATTGTTTTGCAGATATTGAACCAGCCCTGCAGCCCAGGAATGAATCCCACTTGATCATGGTGAATAATTCTTTTGATATACTGTTGAATTTGATTTGCTAGTATCTTGTCGAGAATTTTTGCATCCATTTTCATCAGGGATATCGGCATGTAATTCTTCTTTTTAGTGGGGTCTTTGTCTGGTTTTGGAATCAAGGTAATGCTGTCTTCACAGAATGAGTTTGGAAGCTTTCCTTCATTCCTATTTTTTGGAACAGCTTGAGAAGAATAAGTATTAACTTGGCTTTAAATGTCTGGTAAAATTCCCCTTGGGAAGTCATCTGGCCCAGGACTGTTATTTGCTGGGAGATTTTTGATAACTGACTCAATTTCTTTCCTGGCCATGGGTCTGCTCACATTTTCTATTTCTTCCCATTTGAGTTTTGGTAGTGTCTAGGACTCTGTCCATTTCTTCCAGGTTGTCCAGTTTATTGGCCCATAATTTTTCATAGTATTCTCTAATAATTGCTTGTATTTCTGTGGTGTTGCTTGTGATCTCTCCTCTGTCATTCATGATTTTATCTATTTGGGTTCTCTCTCTTTTCTTTTTGAGAAGTCTGGCTAGGGCCTTATCAATTTTGTTTACTTTTTCAAATAAACCAGCTCTTAGACTCATTGATTTGTTTTACTGGGTTTTTTTAATTCTATTTTTTTAATTTCTGCTCTAATCTTTATTATTTCTCTTCTTCTGCTGGCTTTGGGGTTTCTTTGTTGCTCTGCTTCTAGTTCCTTTAGGTGTGAGATTGGGTTTTCTATTTGGGATTTTTCTTGTTTCTTGAGATAGGCCTGGATTGCAATGTATTTTCCTCCTAGGACTGCATTTGCTATATCCCAAAAGGTTTGGACTATCATGTTTTCATTTCCTTTGCTTCCATATATTTTTTAAATTTCTTCTTTAATTGTATGGTTGCCCTATTCACTTTTTAGTAGGATGTTCTTTAACCTCCATGCATTTGGAGGCTTTCCAAATTTTTTCTTGTGGTTGATTTCAAGTTTCATAGCATTGTTATATGAAAATATGCATGGTATGATCTGAATCCTTTTATATTTATTGAGGGATGTTCTGTGACCCAGTATGTGATCTATTTTGGAGAATGTTTCATGTGCATTTGAGAAGAATGTTTATTCTGCTGCTTTTGGAAAAAAGTTCTGAATATATCTGTCAAGTCCATCTGGTCCAATGTATCACTCAAGGCCATTGTTTCTTTATTTATTTTCTGCCTATATGATCTGTTCATTGTTGTAAGTGGAGTATTAAAGTCACCTACAATTACTGTATTAAGATTGCTTATGTTTGTAATTAATTGATTTATATATTTGGGTGTTTTCAGGTTGGGAGCATAAACATTTACAATTGTTAGCTCTTTTTGATGGATTGACCCCTTAATTATGATATAATGCCCTTCTTCATCTCTTTTTGCAGTCTTTAGTTTAAACTCTAGTTTGTCTGATGTAAGTATGTTAGCCAACTTGACAATAAATTATATTTAGAAAAAAAGAACCATGAAAGTCAAACAAAAGAATAGAATGGAGTGGAAAGCAGGGGGAACCATCTGGAGGCTATTGTGAAAAAGAGAAGGATCTGGGACAGCATGCACTGGTTAGGGACAGAACATACTCATTTACTAATAGCATGAGAAAAGTATGGGGGTTTTTAAAAGAGTTATCTCTAAAGCTTAAGTATCATATTCTAGGAAATTAACCAAAATCATCTCCCTTTTGCTAAAGATATGCTATGGAATGAAATCAGTCACACGAATAAAATTGCATTAATTCAACAGGATGCCAACTTGACAATTAAATTATATTACTGAAAACCTTTATTTTCTGGAAATAATAAGTACCACTTTCCAAGATGCTTACATAACTTTCTAAAAGCTATTACTTATGTCCACAGCAGGTCTCAAGTTGGAAGGGTCAAAGACATGCAAAGCTGGACATGGTATGGTACTAGAGATTATCTAGTTCATCCCCTTAATTTTACTAATGAGGAGACAGATGCCTGGAGAGGGGAAGTAGTACTTAGCCAGGTTACAGGACAAGTTATTTCATCCACTCATTAGGGTAAATATTTATTGAACTCCTACCTTGTACTAAGCTCTGGGTTGGTATTTGAGCCAGGAATAAATTCCAGGTCTCCAGATTCTCAGCTTCAGGCCCTTGTGCCACAACATGTATGGCCAAGCATTTAATAGCATATTGATTCACCAGGGACAAATTTCAACTTACATTTCTGTAAATGAGGTCCATGGTCCACCAGAACTGGAGTCCTGGGCACTAACCTAGACTTACTGAGAATCTCTCTGGAAAGGATTATAAAAACTGCATTTTAACAATTTCCCCAGGTAATTCTCATTAATATGATATTTGAGAAACACAGCTCTAAGGGAGTAGACAGGAAAAATCCAGGATTTAGACCTTTCATTTAATTTAGAAGCAAACAGCTAATACCAGTCAGCATATCCCAGAAGTAGGAAAGAAACTGATCCTCTAGCCAGATTTATGGTATCTTAGAATCTCACTCACTGGTTAACCATTTATCTACAAGGTATACTTCACCATTTATAAGTGCTTTCACATAAATTATCTCGTTTGGTCAAAACAAAAACACTAACATATATTGGCACAATTACCTTCTTCTCTCCTATCAGGAGACAATAACTCAGGAAGGTTAAGTGGTTTGTAGGAGGTTATATAGATAAAAGGCCACAATTATTCTCACTGTACCACTATGTCCTCATCTGGCAGATAAAGAAATTGTACTTAATGAAACTTAAAATTCTCTGTACGAGGTATGAAAACTAGAACATGTGTTTGCCAGTGCTTATCTATATGGTTTCATTCACTGCACAGCCAAAGTCTGTGTTTCCTTAAAAAAAGAAGAGGAAAAATGAAAGCCAAGCATCTCTTGCCAGACTGAGACCTTGAAACTACGTAGGGGAGAGTATCATATGAATGTCCAATCTCTGGGGCTTCAGGAACTTACTCCCATGCCTGCCATCTGCCTATGTATATCCTTTTCCCAGCAGATGCTTCCTTGCAGGTGTCTGTATGACATCATAGGCCTATTTCAAACAGTGTCCACTATGCTCTTTCTCCTGGAAAGAAACTGAGTTCACATTCCTTCTATTGATACTAATACCATCTTACATAAATTTAGCACTTTGTAGTTTTTAAAATGTTCAGAATCTTTTTATCAGACCCCAGGTAGTTCTTGGTTGCTATGTTCTTCTGCTGAGGCTTCAGGGCTCCAGATTCAGATCCACCCCAGCCTAGCACTCTCAGGGCTCCCCCTGAGGCACTTTTCTTCATATTCTCCTTCACACTTAGGGGCCTAGGCAGCTAACTTCACTTCTATTTGGTCTCGTTTACCCAAAAGAACTATCAGCCCCTTTAAGTGTGGGGATTTGCAATGCCTTTTCCCCACCTCCCCACAGTCCAGAACATTAGGTAGAGCACAGGTACATGCTCTGGAACACAGAGACAGAGCTTCCTGATGCTTTCACTTGACAGGATGCCCAAGTAATGTCCTCTCCACTTCCTGCCATAATGCTTAGCCATAAGAAACCACTCCCCCCAAATTTAATATTAAACTCCCTTAATGCTAACAGCAATACAATTACTGTGTCTAGGAGATTGCTAAGTGCTTTATATGTATGTATATCTCACAAAAGTTCTGCAGGAAAAATATTATTACTTTCATTTTATAGATATGTAAACTGAGGCCACAAAGACTAAACACTCACTCAAGTCACACAGCTAATAAGTGGAAACTTTGAAATCAGGTCTGTGAAACTTTAAGAGCTATGCTCTTAACTAGTCAGTTAGACAGTCTACTTTAACCATTACTTGTCTCTCGCCATACTCTTCTTAGAAATATTGAACTGTGTTGGCTGGCTGAAATTCCTAACTGCACCATCTGCAGCTGAGTCCCTGCCCACCACTGTCCCATTCAAGTGGGTGGAGGAAGTTCCAAGTTCCAGACTCTCCCAGTCATTAAATTCCACTAAAGTTAACCAGGCTATGCTTGGAATTATATTTGATCTTCCCAGAAGCTCTGTGAAATTGACACCACATAGATCATAAATCCCACTCTCTGGTTGAGGATGGCTGAGGCACAGATAATTTGATTAGTCTGGATTTAATAGAGCTAGCAAGTGGCAAAACCATGAAACTCAGGTTTCAAACACTAAAGCACTGTACATTTAAGTTCCCCTCAAATGCATTTAAGTTAGGCAAGGAATACAGAAAATTAAATGCACTGAGTCTGATTCATCACAATGTCGAAGTGCATAGAAATTCAGTTCCGTATGAGGGCTTGAGGCTAAGATGTTATCAGCCTCTTCACCCTTACTCATCACCTCTTTGTACCATGTTGGCCCATACAGTAGAGCAATAATCAATTCAGTGTATGAAGTAGCCACATCAATGATCCAGAGTATATGACCCAGTAGATTTGAATAAAATTATATAATTAATGGAAGGAGAGGAACAAGGAATGAGGTAATAATGAAGTAAGATCTGGGGTAAGTCTGGACAGGAATCAGGAAAGGAAAGATTTTGTTAAAGATATTGAAAATGTACAGTGGTAAAATAAATTTTCCTCATAGGGTACCCTGGGTTTCCCCAGTTTTGGCTAAGCCATATCAATATCTGACATTTCCCTAGAGGAGCGAGATCAATCACCACCACTGAAATAAGACTCAGTGAATATGGAGGCTTCTATCCAACCTTTCCTATTTTTTAATGGAAAATCAAAAGAGGAAAAGAAAAACCCTCCAGAAGTCACTCATTCTGTGCTCTTGCTTGGAGATACAATCACTCCCATTTAGCTCTTGAGGGTGATACAGAATTTTGAGTAGGAAGGGCCTCGAGGGTCATCTCTTGTAACTCCCTCATGTTACAGATGACACAGTTGATGCACAGAAAGAATAAATGACTTGCCCAAGGTCACACAGTGAGTCACTGTCAATGCTGGGCATCAGCACCCAATGTGCTGTTCCTCTCAGGACTTAAGCAACTGAAGGCTTTCTTATTATTATTTTATATTTTATTTTATTAGCATGGGGTAAAATCTGATTATTTACGAGCCAGAAAAAAATGAAAGCAAGATACTAGATTGATTACTGTGTTTTCAGTATTATGAACATTTGTTTGATAAGGGGGATGGTGAAAAATGGATACATCCCATTAGCTACAGTAACTGTATTTCTATTTTCTTTGGAGTATAAAATGATGAAGTGGCCAACTCATTAATCAAATGTAGAATTAATCTTTAAATTCAATTTGGGTTAGACTACATTACTTCAAGATTTCTGAGAACATTTGAGACTCCGTGATCCTGGACAGAGAATGGAATGGGCCTTGGACTCTGAGTCCAGAGATATCAGCTGAAATTCCAGTGCTAACCTGACCAGCTCTACAACTTGAGATAAATCATTTAATCTTTCTGAGCTTCATTTTTTTTTTCTTCATATGAAATACTAATAATCCCTGGCTAAGCCTCAGGCCTATAAGGAAAATAAGAGATCATGTATTTAGCAATAGTTTATATTCTATATTATTAGTATTACTAATATTAGTCTGTAGTAAGTATGTAGATGCATGTATATATGTATGCATTCATGTCTGGATAGATGGATTCATAGACACTTCTGCTTTAGCTCTCTGTGCCCAGTTTGATTCAGCTGTACTGTCTCATAATGGCAACACTTCTCTAGGGTGTACCATACCTGCCCTAATTTGACTTCCTATGAACTGTCATCCCCTTCCCCTTCCTCCTGAATGCATCTGCCATGGTTCACATACCTGGCATTCATGACATCGTACCTCCCAAGTCTGTGGATGGTACGGCTTACTGTTCTGTTTCTCAGTATTTCATTTTGCGATTTCAGTTTCAAGTTACATTTTAAAAAGAACAAATCAGATTTTTGTTTTTCTCTATTTTTTTTTCTCAGATCTCCCAGGATTTTTTTTTTTTTTTGTAGAAAATATATGTGCAACTTTGCCTTATGAAATTTAAGCGCCAATCCTAGATATAAAGCCTGTGAATTGGAAGTCTTTGAACTGAGGATGTGGTCACTTTATTGAGTCTTTAATTTATAGATGGGGTGGGAATAATCAGCTATAATCATCTGGGTGTATACAATGTCTAACATAAGCTAGGATTTTGGGATCTGATGAACTAACATTTTTATGCTGAAGTATTATCATCGAAAGTAAATGAAAAACTGGCAAACTTTAAAAAGGGAAATGTTTTTCAAATTGCTACGTGAAAAGCAGTGACCAAGAATCAATCTGGAAATGGGTGGGAGGGGTGGGGGGGCATAGCAAATGAATAAATTAGCTTTAGCAATAATATAACAAAAATGATCTCTTCCATGTGGAATGTGTTGTGTATTTTCAATGACTTTTTATCTGTTGTGTTTCATTTTATCCTCACATAACACTGCTAGGAAGACAAGTTGATGATGTATTTTTCTCATTTTACAAACAAGTATCTTGGCAAGGTTAAATATTTTGCCTGAGGTCCCCTGTATAGGGACTGGAAAAGCCCAGACTACTAGTCGAAGACTTGCTCTGAGACATAAATTTTATTCCCCCAGAGTGAATTTCCATTATTTTGTTACTTTCTGATGTTCTCAGAGCACCCTATTTTTAAATTATTAAATCATTTTAAGGATTCCATGAATCAGAAATTGTATCTTCGTGTTCTTGGTCTACCAACAATACCTAATGTGCATGCAGACCCCTTAGAAGTTTGCAAAACTTTAGGAACCCCGTCTCACCACAGAAACTTCATCCCCTTCCCTGGGAACCACTTTTACATGGTTTGCAAAGTGGCCTGTGTGAAAAGAGCCTGTGTCAATTAGATATTAATCAGAAAGGGAGTCATTATTTCACAGAACAGGAAGTCTAGAGGTGGAGCAGGCTTCAGGACTGGGTGACTCGGCAGCATGGCTTGCATCTTCCTCATGCAGGAGGCCAACTGGCTGCAGCAGCTCCAGGCATGGAGCAAGACGACAAAAGACCATTTCTTCTTCAGGCATCTGTTAGAAGAGAGGAACCTTTTCCAGAAGCCCAGCACAGATACCACCAGTCTGTATTGAGTTCAGGTCATTCCTGAAGCTAAGCACTGGCAAGGAGAATAGTACTTCCCTTATGTCAATGAGGCCCAGCCTGGGCCTGTAGGTAAGGTCAGCTTCCTAGAGGCACAAGGCTATATGCAGAGATGAACAATGGACAAAAATCAGCCTTCTGTTAGGCGGAGAGTGGAATTCATGCTGAGTACGGAAACAACAATGGTCACCGGGGGCCAACACATGGGCATATCTCTAGTGCAGGAATAGGACCCAAAGGAATTCTTCACTGGAAGTCCTAAAGTTAGATGATAGCATTTGCCTTATAAATTTCTTCAAAATTGAAGCCAACACCTGATATTTTAGATTGAAAATACAATTAGTACATTTCCATGGTCTATTAACATGAATGACAGAAAATGACCATTTGTGAAGTGATCACAGTAACAGTGTATTATTTTTAGTAACTCATTTACAAAGTTCATTAATCAATTTAGCAGTCACTGAGCAAGTGCTACATGATGGATAGTGTTCTAGACAGTGAGTATAACAGCATAAATTCATGAAAGTGTGTGTGTTGTGGGTAAAGGGGTAGAGACAGACATGTCAATTATTATAATGTATTTTTTTTTCTATCCTATACAAAGTAGAATGGAAGGATGGTCCAACACATTAGATCAGGGCTAATGAATGGCTATATATACATGTATATTGAGATATCATAAATAAGTATAATAAACATATGCACATTTCCATCTTAGCAGTAGTAGAATGGAGACTCTTCATTGTTCACTCTGTTATGTAGAAGTGGTTTCAACACCCAGGGCAATATAGATGTTATACTCCAGCAGAAAAATGGAATTGCATGAAGACATACATAGGTAGCATGGCTAGTATCCAAAGGGCAGTCTAACAAGACCTGACAGCTAACTAACTACAAGCTATGTTTGCTGAACATATGAGAGACAACTCTCTATCCAGAATAAAAATGGATCATTGAAAATGGAACCCAAAGCTTAGTTAAAAATAAATAATAACAGGGGCGCCTGGGTGGCTCGGTCGGTTAAGCGGCCGACTTCGCCTCAGGTCATGATCTCGCGGTCTGTGAGTTCGAGCCCCGCGTCGGGCTCTGTGCTGACAGCTCAGAGCCTGGAGCCTGTTTCAGATTCTGTGTCTCCCTCTCTCTGACCCTCCCCTGTTCATGCTCTGTCTCTCTCTGTGTCAAAAATAAATAAACGTTAAAAAAAAATAATAACAAATATGATCTCTTATATTAAGTACTTATCCACGTTACAAATACAATCTTATTTAATCACCGGAAAGCCCCTGAGGTAGGTGGTATTATTATTACTATTATTATCATTAATGATTTTACAGATGAGGAAACTGAAACTCAGAGGAGATTAAGCAATTTGCCCCAGGTATATAAGTAATAACAGATGAAAAGAATTGGGCCCAGACTCTTTTGTCTCCAAAGCCTGTACTTTTAATGATTCAACCACTGTTTTTCAAAATGTGGCCCATGGTCTATTCACAACAAAATCCCCTGGGATGCTTATTAAAAATGCAAACTCTTCAGCTCCATCTAGGCCCACTGAATCTGCATACTTCTATGGAGCCAAGAATTGATCATTTCACTGCCATTTTTTTGTTTGTTTGTTTGTTTTGTTTTTGTCTACTGCCTATTAACACATTGATAAGCTACTCTGCCTTCTGACATTTAAGACATCATTAGGGGGGAAAGGTGAAAACCTTACTAATACGTGCACATGAACAAAGACCTTCTAGAAGTTATTCCATCTAGAAGCCTTCATTGAATAGATAGGAAAAACCAGTGACCAGAAAGTGTGAGGTCTAAGACTTATGCAACAATCCCAAAATTACACCATGGGTGGGAGTACCTATGGATACCTGAGAATGCTGGAGCTTTCCCCCTCCTTCCTGACTCTACTTTATTCTATGACTTTGAAAAGGTCATTTTTTATCTCTATGCATCAGTCTCTTTACTGTTAGCTTCTGGTGAGCTGACCTATCCTTCCCAAGGACGATCCCAAGACCCACTCGGGAAGAGAATTTTCTTAGACCCTGCAGCTCAGTCAAGTGCTCTGGGATTTCTAGCTTTGAGCAAAGAAATGTTCATCAAGACAAGGGAATAGAATATTCTCATTTCTCTGTTTCAGTGTCCTTGAAACCACCCCCCCCCTTTTTTTTTGGTTACCATTTCCCACCATCTCTAAATTCTTTCAGGAGCAAAACTGAATATAACATGTAAATACATGTCCTTCCTACTTTCTTTTAGGTGGCTGCAAAAAGTAGCAAGTTAATAAAATTTCACCAGGTTATTTAAAGCATGAGAGGTAGAAGGCATCTTGAAGTATTTATTTTCACTCTCTTTGATTTTTATAGGTGATAAAACCAGGCAATAAACGGCAGAGGCAGAATCCAGTGAAATACTATTATGTTACTCCACTGCAACTGATAAATGCTTATGCCTCCAAGTCTCTGCTTCCCCAAACAGTGCTAGTGTCAGCACGCCTGGGTGGCTCAGTCAGTTAAGTGTCTGACTCTTGATTTTGGCCCAGGTCATGATCTCATGGTTTGTGGGTTTGAGCCCCACTGTGGGCTCTGCACAGACAGTACAGAGCCTGCTTAGGATTCTCTCTCTCTCTCTCTCTCTCTCTCTCTCTCTCTCTCTCTCTCTCTTTGTCTGACCCTCCCCTGCTCAATCACATGCACACACACTCTCTCAAAAGAAAATAAATAAACTTAAAATAAAAACAAAAAATACTGTTAATGTTGCTATAGCTGCTACTTTTTTCTGTACCAGTAACTTTGGCCCATGGCCCTGTGGCAGAGTAGGGAAGTAGTTCTCAAAGTCTGGGAGCTTCTACCCTTGTTGATTTTAGGTAATGTTGAATCACATTTTTCCATTGAAAAATAATTCCATTAACAATTTAAAAAATATTTTTACTTATTTCAAAGAGAAAGTCTCTATACAGTGTTACTATAACTTTAAAACCTCTGTGACTTGATAATCTCTGTTTCTAAGAAATTGAGAGTGGACAGTTTTGTTTTGTTTTATTCTACTTATATTCTTAGGATTACCTTCTCTTTATGCCAGGTAAGATAAGCTTTCCAAATATGATGGTGATATGAATTTTTCTTTTACAATAAATAAATTTAAAGAAAAATATTATGCAAATAATAGTATAGGTGTTATGATAAAATTCATGAAAATGGTACGAGAATGATTAGGGTACAGGAGACACTAATAAAATGTTTGAAACACAGACTTTGGAGTCAAACGCACTTGGGTTTCCCACCCAATTTCTAGATGCATAAGATTTGTAGCAGCTTATATATTCTTTCAGTAATTCACTTAACTACTGGAAAAATGGGAATACCTATCCACAGTTTGTTATGAAGATTAATAAAATGATCAATGTCAAGGTCTTACCACAGTGCTTAGCATATAGTGAGGTCAACAAGTGCTAACTGCTATCTTATCAACAGTGGTAGCACCAACATTGCCTTAGTGAGGAATGTTGATATATTTCATCTTCTAGGAGCACAGATCATAAAATCTAGGTATAAAAACACATCTCTAAAGTTTATCTAATCTAACCTTTCCCAGACCCTACCACTCCATGCTTAAATTTTCTCTAAGGGAGTTTTTCACCTTTATGGTTTTAACCTTTATGGTTTATGACATTTAATAATCATTTAAAATATTTTTTCCAAAGAAGATATCCATATGGCTAACAGACACATGAAAAAATGCTCAACATCACTCATCATCAGGGAAATACAAGTCAAAACTACAATAAGATACCACTTCACACCTGTCAGAATGGCTAAGATTAACAACTCAGGCAACAACATATGTTGGCGAGGATGCAGAGAAAGAGGAACCCTTTTGCACTGCTGGTGGAAATGCAAACTGGGGCAGCCACTCTGGAAAATAGTATGAAGGTTCCTCAAAACATTAAAAATAGAACTACCCTACGACCCAGCAATTGCACTACTAGGTATTTATCCAAGGGATACAGGTGTGCTGATTCAAAGAGGTACATGCACCCCAGTGTTTATAGCAGTGCCATCAACAATAGCCAAAGTATGGAAAGAACCTAAATGTCCATCGATGGATGAGTGGATAAAGAAGATGTGGTGTGTGTGTATATATATATATATATATATATATATATATATATATATATATATATATAAATATTACTTGGTGATCAAAAAGAATGAAATCTTGCCATTTGCAACAACATTGTTAGAACTAGAGTGTATTTTGCTAAGCGAAATAAATCAGTCAGAGAAAGACGATGACTTTCATATGACTTCACTCATATGTGGAAGTTAAGAAACAAAACAGATGAACATAAGGGAAGGGAAGCAAAAATAATATAAAAACAGAGAGGGAGATAAACCACAAAAGACAAATACAGAGAACACACTGAGGATTGCTGGTGGGGAGGTGGGTCAGGGGATGGGCTAAATGGGTGATGGACATTAAGGAGGGCACTTGCTGGGATGAGCACTGAGTGTTATATGTAAGTGATGAATCCCTAATTTCTATTCCTGAAATCATTATTACACTATATGTTAACTAACTTCGATTTAAATTTTTAAAAATATAACAAATAAAATATTTTTTAAAATATAATTTGTCAAATTGGTTTCCATACAACACCCAGTGCTCATCCCAAGTGCCCTCCTCCATGCCCATCACCCACTTTCCCTTCTCCCCCACCTCCCATCAACCCTCAGTTTGTTCTCAGTCCTTAAGAGTCTCTTATGGTTTGCCTTCCCCCCCCACCGTGACTTTTTTTTCTCCTTTCTCCTCCCTCCTGGTCTTCTGTTAAGTTTCTCAGGACCCACATATGAGTGAAAACATATGGTATGTGTCTTTCTCTGCCTGACTTATTTCACTTAGCGTAATACACTCCAGTTCCATGCACGTTGCTGCAAATGGCCAGATTTCATTCTTTCTCATTGCCAAGTAGTATTCCATTGTATATATAAACCACATTTTCTTTATCCATTTGTCAGCTGATAGACATTTAGGCTCTTTCCATAATTTGGCTATTGTTAAAAGTGCTGCTACAAACATTGGGGTACATATGCCCCTATGCATCAGCACTCCTGTATCCCTTGGGTAAATTCCTAGTAGTGCTATTTCTGGGTAATAGGGTAGTTCTATTTTTAATTTTTTGAGGAACCTCCACACTGTTTTCCAGAGCGGCTACACCAGTTTGCATTCCCACCAACAGTGCAAGAGGGTTCCCGTTTCTCCACATCCTTGCCAGCATGCATAGTCTCCTGATTTGTTTATTTTAGCCACTCTGACCAGTGTGAGGTGGTATATCAGTGTGGTTTTGATTTGTATTTCCCTGATGATGAGTGACATTGAGCATCTTTTCATGTGTTTGTTGGTCATCTGGATGTCTTTTTTGGAAAAGTGTCTATTCATGTTTTCTGCCCATTTCTTCACTGGATTATTTGTTTTTCAGGTGTGGAGTTTGGTGAGTTCTTTATAGCTTTTAGATACTAGCCCTTTATCCAATACGTAATTTGCAAATAAAATATTTTTAAATGCTTTCCCTAATCTAAAACTAAAATTAAGCAAACATTTTAATACAAGTAGTACTCTGACCTCATCACCAATGGTAATTATATATACACATAATATTACTGGAAATATTAACATTCTTTGCCACTCAGGAATTATAGTAGTTATTAGAGGGGTTGAACTACATATTAGCATATTAAAGAAGAACAAATGTATTATTAGATGACAAATGTATAATATTTTGATAACTGCATTTCACTATAATTCGTTTCCTTGTAATTTTATGCATTTCAAGCATTTTGAGAAGAAAATAACAGGCATTACCACACCACCACAGGTGTCTAGAGCACACACCAAAAGTTTAAGGATCTTTACTCTACAGCATTGCCATAAAGTATCTTTGCAGTCTGCTTGCATACTTCGAGCTATTTCCTTTCTCCAGAGACAATCATTCCATATCTGTCCACAGTGAGTGTTTAAAACCATGGACAACAAATTCCACTTGGTGGCAGAAACAGAAACCAATGTGCCGACTAAATTTCCTAAAAATATAAACTAGTTCTGCACCTATCTTGCAAAGTTATCCAAGAAAAATACTAACTCAAGAGGCAGAATTTCCAATATTTAAATCACCTACTAAATAAGTAGCAGGATTTCACACTGTTTCACAGTGTACTCTGTCTACAGGCCACTTTCTTTTTTATTTGGTTTTTTTTTCAATCAAAGTACAATTAACATGCAGTGTTGTATTGGTTTCAGGTGTACTATATAATGATTCAACAATTCTATACATAAGCATACTCATAGGATAAGTGTACTCTTAATCCCCTTCACCTTTTTCACTCATTCCCCAACCCAGCTCCCCTCTGGCAGCCACTGGTTTGTTCTCTGTATTTAAGAGCCTGTTTTTATATTTGTCTCTTTTTCTCTTTGTTTGTTCCTTTGTTTTGTTTCTTGAATTCCACATAAAAGTGAAATAATATGGTATTTATATTTGTCTGACTTCACTTAATATCATACCCTCTAGGTCCATCCATGTTGTTGCAAATGCAAGATCTCATTCTTTTTATGGATGAGAAATATACCATACCACAATATATTGATAAACACTTAAGCTGCTTTCATATCTTGGTTACTGTAAATAATGCTGCCATAAACATGTATCTTTTCATGTATCTTTTCAAATTAGTGTTTTCATTTTCTTTGGGTAAATACCCAGTAGTGCAATTACTGGCTAATTGGTAACTCTATTTTCAGTTTTGAGGGAACCTCTCTACTGTCTTCCACGTAGTTGTACAAGTATGCATTCCCACCGAGTGTATGAGGCTTTCTTTTTCTCCATATCCTCACCAAAACTTGTTATTTCTTATCTTTTTGACTCTAGTCCTTCTGACAGGTGTAAGGTGAGATCTCACTGTGGTTTTGATTTGTATTTCCCTGATGATTGGAGATTTTGAGCATCTTTTCATGTGTCTCTTGGCCATGTGTGTCTTCTTTGGAAAAATATCTATTCGGGTCCTCTGCATAGGCCACTTTCTTATTTACTAGCTCAGAATTAATATTGTTTCACTGTCACTCACACATCACTCATCTTGCTAAAAAAAATGGGGGAGGGATGGGGTGCATCAGCTTTCAATTATTTTGCTTAAACTATTCTCTCTGCACAAGACACAGGTAATTAAATTAATCAATTTTTCATCTGTTTTATTATTTTTTCAGCAGGTTTTTGTCTCTTCAGAATTAAGAGGCAGCTTCCTACACCATAACAAAAGACCACAGAATTTAGGTTGGTAGTCAAGCAGCATGTAGATCCAAGGCATTCTTGCTTCCAATTTAATGTCCTCTGTAGCACTCAGGGCCAGAGAAGAGGATTATGGAAACAATAGGTAGACAGAGGAAGAGAAAAGGATAGGACTAAGGAGAGTCAAGAAAGAATGAATTAATAATTTTACATTTAACAAAGTGTTTCCATAGAATCTCTCTTTACATGCTCCAAACCACAAAAACAACAAACACACAACTTGTGTGATATTACCAATACTTTCTTGATGAGCAAACACAAGAGAACACAGAAGTTAAGTGATTTGTTCAAATTCACAGAACCATAAGAGTGCAGTCAAGGTTTGAGCTCAGGAAGGCTGGCAAGAAGCTGCCTCTGGCCTTGTCCTTGTCCCTCCACCAAATCCATTCCCCTATAGAGTGGGTGGCACAATCTTTCTAAATGAAAGATATGAACATGCCACTTTCAGATTTGGTATCTTCCAGAGTCTTAGCGATAAAGTTCTGTACTTGGAGATCTATTTTGATCTGACCACTGCTTATTTCTGCTATGCTAGAGCCAGTTCCTACTGGCCTTTGGGAAATGATAAATATGAAGGAATTTTGCAAGTCCATTGATAAACTATTGGAAGCTTAGATTTGGCAATAGCAGGAATATTGACACCACAGAAATGAGCAAAAGTTACAAATGAAGGTTGTTTTTTTGTTTGTTTTTCGAGAACAGATTTACCAACATACTACTGCTCCATACCACATGTCATTTGACCACACCCTTTCTCTTCTTTTCAAGCATGCTGAACTACTTTCTGTTCTCCACTCAGTAATGATTCCTTTGCCTAGCCCTAAATTTTCCTTCTCCTCTTCCTTTGACTCTACTCTTAGGAAACTTTCAAGTTTCAGTTTTTGTTCTACTTTCTTCCTGACATTCATTTCCCTCTGGCCCTCATCACTACAAGACTGGGTGAGATGTCCCACCAATGCCATCCCAAAACACACCATGCTGTCCACTCCTGAGGCAGTATTGTAATTGCCCTATTACTGGCCAGACTGTGTCACCTAACTACAAGCTTTTCAGGTGCAGGAACTCCATCTTATACTTTATTTTAATACCATTCTCTACCACTTGTCTGACATCTAGTGAAGGCTCCATATTTGGTCAATGACCATGATGAATGACTAGCATTAAGAAAGTTTCAGGGGACAAGATTCCTAGAAAATAGAACTTCTAACTTAATTTGTATTCAGAGGTACGACACAAGGAATTGGGAAATCATTATCAAACCAAAAGAGAACTTCAGGAAAGAAAAAAAAAAAAAAAGACAAAACCAGGGTCTTAAGAGACAGGGTTGTCAGTTTACTTCTGGTTCTAGCCCTGAAATGACAAATACTTGTCCAGATGACACCACTACCTATTACCAAGGGTGTGAGAAGCTTCCATGTTTGATACCCTTTTCTGCTGAGCCCAGGAGACTCCTCCATGCCCAGGCTGCTGTCATCAGTCAAAGCTGGCATTTAAATTGAAACTCATTTGTCAACCTGGAGAGGTCATGAGACACAGTAACTACTGCCTTCCTCCTGAAGCCTTTCTGCCCTACTTTCAAGTGTCTTTGCCAGCTTGTTCTCTTTCGGTGTCAGGTTTGAAACAGAGAGGAGAAGGAAGAGGAAGTGAGGAAGCCGCGTGGGAGGGGGAAATTTTGGCAGAGGCCATTGGCGAGGGCCACCTGTAACCTGCTCTCACGTTCCACCTCCACCCCTTTCTTGCCTTTCCTTGAGTTTCCTCTCTCTCCTTCTCACTACTTCTCACTGTCATTGTTCACCCACTTGCCTTGTCCTTCTGAGCTTTTGGCTCTTTGTTAACCCATGCTTTTTACTCTGCAGCAGCTTCTCATTTCTTCTCAATTTCTTTTTCTGACCTTCCCGTCTCTTTCTCCTCTGCCACCCCCATTCCTTCTCAGCCTCTATTTTTGTCTTATATTTCCTCCTTCCCTTCAAACAGTTTCCATGAACTTTCTGGGAATTTTTGGTGTCTCCTCTCATTTCCATCTTTCTCCTCAGCTAGATTTTAGCAGAATTATCTTAATCTTGAACATGACTTTCCTCCTGTTTCCCTGGCCCTACTTACCCTTATCTTTCAAGTTTCACCTTCTGTATCACTGACTTCCTGACCCTGAGATCCCCTCCTAGCCCTCAATTTCCAAAAGGATGGGAAGAAATTTCTTTAGAGCACTGTTTTTTTCTTAGTAGATGTTTCAACTATATATCAAAATATTTTATTTAAATGCAATAGATAAAAAATCATTGTATCACATACACAGTAATATAACCTTGCAAATTATTTTCTAGCTGGCTTTACAAATCTTACATATCTTCTAAATTGACCATTTAATCATGCATAGTTTTCTTCAAATTAAAACCTAAAAGCAATGATCACAAAAATTAATCCTGTCATTTCTTGAGTGTCTACTATGTATACATTGCTCAATGTATTACTCAAGTTCTAAAGCCTTTGCTTTTCCTGTCTAGACTTACATGTAATCTTATTTCTAAAGATATTTCATGAGAAAATTTGTTTTTAAATTAGTACAGGTTAATTAGAACATTATACATTTGTATTGTCCTGTTAATGAACGTTGAATGCCTGTACATCCTGGAAAAAAATGAGCCATGACCTCCTAGAGGCCTTTGGAGTAGCTTTCTTAATGAATGTCTGTGCCTTATCTCTCATTAGCTTAGAAACATTAAAAATAGTCATGTTGTTTCTTAAAAAGTGAAACACAAGAATTCTGAGTAAAAGACAAGGTGTTACTGCTAGGAAGAGGCAACGTCATAGGCAAGGTGTTCTTCATAGGGTTCTTCACAGGGTGGGGAAGCTTGGTTGACCTTGTTTTTAGTAGGAAGGTATCAGTGTTTCCTTAAAGTCTGTCATTCCAGTGACAGACAAAATGCAAAAAGCTCAGAGCTAATAAACAAAAGAAATTCAGCAAGTCTCTTAAGAAAAGCCCCAAGTATTAGTATCCAAAATCTATAAAGAATCTCTCAGTCTCAAAATTCAAAAAACAATAATCCAGTGAAGAAATGGGCAAGACATGAATAGACACTTTTCCAAAGAAGACACCCAGATGGCTAACAGACACATGAAAAAATGCTCAACATCACTCATCATCAGGGAAATAAAAAATGAGACACCACCTCACACGAGTCAGAATGGCTAAAATTAACAACTCAGGCAACAACAGATGCTGGCAACGATGCAGAGAAAGAAGAACCCTTTTGCACTGCTGGTGGGAATGCAAACTGGGGCAGCCACTCTGGAAAACAGTATGAAGGTTCCTCAAAACATTAAAAATAGAACTACCCTATGACCCAGCAATTGCATTACTAGGTATTTATCCAAAAGATACAGGCGTGCTGATTCAAAGAGGCACATGCACCCCAGTGTTTATAGCAGTGCGATCAACAATAGTCAAAGTATGGAAAGAGCCCAAATATCCATCGGCTGATGAATGGATAAAGATGTGGTATACATGTATATATGTATTTATATATATATATATATGTATATATGTATATTTATATATATATGTATATATATATATTTAT